>NW_010224901.1:0-53299 GCF_000690775.1 Eurypyga helias
CCCTGCCACTCAGTATGCCCATCAGTTCACAAGTCGTGTTTCAGAATATCATGAAGAGTTTGAACTGGACCTTGGTCCTACTGAATGTTGGTCTCAGCAGAACCAGTGCATGAGAAAGGTCTTTGCTGCTCGCTTACTGTGTACCCACTGAGCACTTTTTGCTCTGTAAATCTGGTATCACAGACCAGACTTGGTCTGCAGAGGGCTGTTGCTAATCAGGTGCTCTAAATGTACTTGTCTGGCCCGCTTTTCATAAACTCTTCCTTTTTTCTGGACTGAACTGGGTTTCTGCTGAGTTGTAAGGATGTGCTGCTAGGATTGCAGGATCACAGAAGGCATCGTCAATGAGACCAGTTCTTCCTTTAAAGACTGCTAGCTGCAGCAGCTGCAACGGTTCCTGTATCATGGACGAAAAAGATTGGGCAGAATCCTTGCTTTGTAGCTGTGCCACCCCCCCACGGCGGCACAGCTGGTCAGGCACAAGCAACTGCCGCGTGTGTTCATCCGAAGAGAAGCCTGGACATCATGCCTTCATGTCACAGGACTTCCTTTTCCAGTGCATTCCACGTGCTGGTGAGCAGAGAGGGTGGTGGGACTGACCAACTGCTCTGGTGTAGGTCAGTCCCACCATGACTCTACCTTCATTGAGGTTTGCTCTGGTCAGGTTCAGATGTTCTCTGTAGAAGGTGGCATCCATAGCCAACGGGACCCAAGTGTGGAAGATCCACAGAAATGCCCTGTCTCTCCTGAACCCCACTGCTGGGAAGGGATACGTAAACAGAAAGACCCCCTCTCATTAGGTGAGCTTTGCAATCTACAGAACGGGCTTCTGCACTGCTCATTCTGGTCATGGTTAAGGTAACAGTAAACGCATTTATGCTTTTTTGAATATCACTGATATTCAAATGTGCAAGATGTGCAACACCTGCCTAACAGGTTACTACTACCTGATAGCTACCAACTCATTTTTTTTTGTGGGGACAAGGGTATTCTGTCATCCTTTTTTAGCTAGCTCTGCAAAGTAAGCACTTTCCCTGGGTGTTCTGCAGATAGGTGGGTAGGTGAATTTGGACAGGTGACTTCCATGTGTCGAGCAGTTATATGATAGTTTGATATTTGTTCCTCCAATCCTTCCCAAAGTCTGGTGACTACTCTCCTGCTGCTTTCCCAAAGAGGAAATCCATTGCCAACTGTTGGCACTTGGCTTAAAAATCAGTGGCAGGCTGTCTGTAAACTGGATTAGGGGTTTGCTATCCTGACGCTGCTAACACATTGGTATTTCTGTTTTATTCTCGTTCTGTGTAATAGAAAAGCCTAAGTTGGACAGCTCTGACAAAAATTTCAGATATAAACCTTTGCTAGCAACCAATCTATCAGCCTTGGTAAGAGCCTCAGTTGAACTACCAAAAGTAATTGAAAAGCATACCCATTCTTCTTTGAGTACTTTAGTTGCTCTCCACTTTCTATTTTCTCCAAATCTCGGGAGCGTGGGATTAGCTTTCTTAAAAAGGAGCTACTTTGAGCTGTTTCTTTCAGAATGTGCCCTTCAGATACAGGGGTTGCTCACTCCCATTTGCAATGAAATGAATTCCACTGCATGTGCTCTGCAGAATTGCTGGCACAGCTTGTTCGGCATGTGAGCACTAAGAATTGGCTTCCAGTGTCGCTAGGTGAGAGTATTTCTGATAGTGATTCCCCATTGATGTTTAAGCTTCTTGACTTTCAATGAGAGTGAAACACCCGGTTGTCACTGACTTCACTGTATTGTTCTGTTTTGTTTGGGTTTTTTTATTCCTTACATAAATCAGATTTGCCAAACCAGTGTTCTCCCGATCCTTGTCACAAAGAGGGGACCGTCAAATGTGAAGATCTCAAGGGGGACTTCTATTGCGAATGCAAGCATGGCTGGCAGGGAAAAACATGTGAAAAAGGTAATTGGGTTTTGTTGTCTTTTATGCCTGTAACAAAGATGTGTTGAGTTTTGCTGTATTCTCATATGGTCAGGGATACTGTGCTGCACAATTCAGAAGTCGCAGTATTGAACCTGGATTACACAGCGCTCGTGTTTTTACCCCTCTGTGAATCAGGTCAACAGTTTTTTATGTAACTTTAATGAATCAGTCTTGGCAAGGTAATCTGAGAAGTAATGCTCCACCTTCCCGTCCCACCCCTCTGAGAGGGGCAGCCGAAATAGAGTTGTAGTGGCTTCTCAGGCCGAACTGCCTCAACTGCTGCTGCGAACCCTGACGTTACGGATCAAACCCTGACGTTACAGATCGCAGCCTGCAGGCCCAGAGAAGCTGGCCCATCTTCCTTTCTAGCACACTGCAATGGGAACAGTGACTTTCAGCAGGCAAGTGGGGTTCTGACTCTGACCATGCACCAACTGTTGGAATTAGTCTGTTAAAGCCTCCTTGCTAGTAGGACCTTATTCCACGTCCACATACGTCCCACTGTGTATTTCCACTAAATCAAAGACAATATTCAGGCAGCAATTATTTGTGCAAGAAGTTCCAGGCCCCGAGGGAGCTTTCTGTATTCCTTTATGAAGTAGAGAAGTTATCTTCTTTCCTCATGTTTTCTGGTTCCTTTTTTTTTTTTTTTTTCTTCTGCCTGCAAGGCTTCCTATCAGGGCCCCTGCTTTTCTGCTTGCCAGTATTAAGTAATTGCCAGATACCACATTCAGCCAGTCCAGAATTGTGGCAACCAAGACAGCATCGTATCCAAAGCCTCTCCTTCTGATGTAAATATTGTGGGGAGATTATAGGATCACTCACAAGCAGCTTATTTAAACATTTGAGGCAGCTGGCTGATCAGTATACAATCAGCTTTGAGAGCTCAGCGACTGATCAGTCTGAAGTGTATCCCCTCTTTTGGTTATAAAATACCATGAAACGTGCTGTCCTACCCATCAGCTAACTCCAGAGTCCCATGTACAAGCGGGACATAATGAGCAGGTAGGGCACATTGAGGGTGGACACCAGGCTCTGCTGAATTGAACAGGCTTTTGCTGCTGCCTTCTGTGGACCACTGTTCACATGGTGCTCAGTAGCTGTGAACTTAAAACTTTTGGTGTTCTCATCGGTTCTGTAGTACTAAGGATATATTGTTTATGTTTTATTCAAAGCTTTCATCCTGAATTTGCTGGTCATAGTGTAATTTTAAAAGTTAGTTATGATATAAAATACATTAGTTATCATTAGTTTGCTTCTGCAAACGGACTTATTTACCGCCACAGTCACTGAAGATAGTCTTCTGCAGACTCGGAGCTGTGTAGGAGATACTCAGCTACAGTTCCTTCTCTGTTTGTTTTGGGGTTTTTTTGTTTAATGAACTTGAGTTAATGTACTTGAAGTGTTTGAATGGAATTTTTGTGCTTTTATGTAATCATTGTGTTGCAGCTTTATTAGATTTTCCTCTTTGGTCTTTCTCCTTCGGAATGCTTATCCCATCCTCACCCTCCAGATTATTTATAGAGGTGAAAAGCTGACTGTAACTCTCTTTTGATGCAGATGTTGATGAATGCCGATTGCAGAACGGTGGCTGTAACCAGCTCTGCCTCAACAAGCTAGGCAGCTACCGTTGCTCATGCTACAGTGGTTACGCTCTTAAAGACAGCAAAACATGTGAAGGTAAGCTTTGCTGGGCCTCTCAGTTTGCTCCAGCGGATGCTTAGTGACTTGTGACCCTCTTTCGGAGAGCTGAGTGGCACTGAGCAGCCCTGGTCTACTCCCTAGCCCAGCAGACTTGCTGGTAGCTGCGCCGTGCAGGGCTTGTACTGGCTGCTCCAGCCAGCAGCACCATGCCTGGGCTTGTCAGTGGTTGCACCGTGCTCTGTCCAATATCGTAACGCAGGAGGGATTCACAGCAGGTCTGTGGCTTGGATAGTGCTAAGTGGGTTTAGCTGATCACTCCTGACACTGGGAGGAGGAAGGGCTGACCAGATGTGCTCTTGTGATTCTTTCCCATCTCACAGTATCATGGCATATGAGCTGTTTGTTTTTCTTTTGTGTGTTTCTTATTTTAATTTACTTTTCTAAATTTGGGTATGTGCAACAGCTAATGAATTCTGATAGATGCAGATGGATAAATTCTCTGCCACTGAATATTAACAGCTGTAGAAAGGCCCTAGTGAAGGTTGGCAGCTGTTTTGCACCATAGCTGAGAACAGAACGTGAGGATCTGAAGTATCTGATTGAAACTGCAGAATGAATTTACATAACCAAACTTAAGCAACCGAGATTTTAAAAGTGTTAAGGAACTGCATGCTGAGACAGAGGCTCATCAATGATCGTGGGTGGCTGTTAAAAGTTATGTGTGTCTCATGAAAAAGCACACAAGTCAGTGTATATACCTCTTACGGATGGAGGTGACACCATATTTCTAAACAGTCTGCGTACCTGATCTGAGCAACCTATTAATGCTACCAGCCAAAAGACGAAGAGCAGGGCTTGACTGCTGTGTGACTTCCACTGCTCAAGGCAATGACTGCGTAGATAACATGGTATCCCTTTCTAATGTGAGCAGCCGCTTAGAAGAGCCAGCTTCCCTTTTGAATTGTCTTCTGGTGCCAGCTGGCATGGACGGCGAGTGGGGTCTCCATTACATTTGTTTTCGGATGTATGTATATCTGTACATGACCCCAGTACTGTCTGTCAGCACTGTCAATGTAGCGTCTAAGCACAGGTCAGCTCACTCATATGTGGGAAAACGACGAAGGGCAGCATCTAGTTGTTGTTTTAACATGTTCTGGAAAGCAAAAGCAAATATTAAACTCTCAGTATACTGCAAATGTTTTGTCAACACCAGGATTTTGTTGGGTTTTAGTTACTGTGTTAGAAAAACACTTCCTTGTTTTTATGTACCCTCAGTTCCAGTCTACTGCCTGCCTTCGTGGTGAAACCCCACAGCATCTTTCAGATGTGACTTTGTCTTTGTGACAAGCTGGGCTTCTTCCATTCCCCTTTACCACTGCAGATCAGCAGATTTAGATCCTAGTTTTGCGAATGTGTGAAAAAGTACTGCTTGCCTGTCTGAGGAAGGAGAACAGAAATCTGTGATGTTCCACAGACTGCGTGTTGTTTCTGTATTTTGGTAAAATTCCTACTGCTGTTCCTCAGTTCCTGCTTGCTGCTTTTTAATCCTCAGTTTCAGCCCCCTGAACAGAGTGGGGCTGTTTGATTTTGTGGGAGTTGTTTTGCTTTACAGTATTTTTCCCGGCTCACTTTGCATTGTGTTTCCCAATAGTGGTTAATGGCTTAAAGAAAGAAACAACAAACGGCTTTGAAAGCGTGAAGGCCTGAAGTCACTTCTTATAGCTAGCTAACCCTAAAGGTAGATTTTTGAAGAGATTGATTCTTCAGTTACTGAAACAGTAGAAGGATCTCGTGACCCTCAGTCCACTCCAGTGTGCGAACGGTGAAGTGATTATACTCAGCTGAAGTCATGTTGTTTAATTGCTTGTTTTGCAGACATAGATGAATGCACAGCATCAGCAGACATCTGTGGAGAAGCTCATTGTAAAAATTTAATAAGCTCCTACGAATGCCTTTGTGATGCAGGCTACAAGTATGATGACGTGAGAAAGACTTGTCAGGGTAAGCTCGTGAAATAACATTGTGTTAGCATTTATTGCATGATTTAAAGCTATTAAAAAAAAAAGATACATAATTTTAGGCTTCTGTAAAGGCTTTATTGTCATCTTTCTTGCCCACTAGACTTCTGTTCCCTTTCCCTAGTTGTGACTGAGTTTGCAGTTTGCGGTCCTCTTTGAGTTCACTGAGTTTCCAGTCATCTTTGATGAGTTGAATCAAGCTGTACGAACCAGAGTACTGAGATTTCTTGAATTTATGACAAGATCTGGTGGAAGCTCAGAAGCATCTGTGCATGTTGCTGTCTCTCTTTGTAGGACAAGAAAAGTTACAGAGCAGTAGCTGTTATTCTTTCAAAACCTGTCTTGTGGTATTACCCTGAACTAGGAGCTTAATATGCATTGGAACCATGCACAGTTCTGCTGGCCACACTGCCTGCAAGCTTTCTTGATGGAGTAAGTTTTGAAAGTATTCCAAAACTAGCATTGTTCCCTGCCTTTTGTCTAAGTGAACGTAATGACACACGGCAGCCAGCCCTACCGGGCTCTTCAGTGTTTAGCTGTGCTGAAGATATCCCCACGGGCCGTCACAGTTTGTCTTCCTGCATTTGTTTGTGAAGCAGATAAAAACAAGACGAAGGAAAAAAAATAATGAATGGGAAACTCAGCTTTTACTTGTTGAGGATCCAGCTGCTGAGCAGCAATGAAGCAAGCAGTCCCTGAGTTGAAGGAGCAGGAGCCAGTCAGCACAGGCGTAGCAGGAGGGGGGCCCCAAGGGAAGAATTCTTTCTGGAAGTTAAAGCCCAGGGCTCTGAACCAGCAGACAAGGAGTTGAGTTCTGCTTCCAGCCTTTCCACTGACTTTGCTGTGTATCTTTGGGCAGCTGGAATCTGCCTGTGAAAATAGATTTGTGCAGGTGCTAGTGCTAACTCTTCTCTCCTGTAAAGATGTGGCATAAGGTAAGTACTGGCTATGGGGCACTTGGGCATGCTCAAATGAAAGGCGCTACAAAACAGCACTGATAGCGTTTTTTTCCACCAGATGATTCATGTTTAAACAAACTCGGTTGCTGTTTTCTCCTCTTTTCTTGGCTGATTTTGTGTAGACATAAATGAATGTGAAGAAAAGCTCTGTGAACAGACCTGTGTCAACTCGCCAGGGAGTTACACCTGTCATTGCGATGGCAAAGGGGGAGTAAAACTTTCCCGGGACATGAATACCTGTGAGGTATGTTAGTCTTCATTGCCGTAACCACAGAACAGACCTTTTATTTTACATTGCAATTAAGAATGAAGATGAAGCTCTGGGCCAAAGCCATCGGAGCTGAGCGACCAGCAGGAGGAAACCAATACTGGCAAGGCCACGTGAGCTGGGTACAGTAGCTTTTCTGAAAAGAAGGGTCTCGTTAGCCTTTTGGGAAGGAAGTTCATTGAGAGCCTCTCTTCTCATGGTCCTCCTGTCCCCATTCCAAAAAAAAGCAGGCCAGTGGTAGCCCTCCCAGCCTTCGGTTTGCTATGAGTTACCTCTGGCTGCACAGGCTTCTCTGAGTGAGACCCAGCAGGGTGGTGTGAAGGTCTTGGGGCGAATGGTGTAAGTTATGGACCAGCACTTGCACTTGACGCTTTCTTCCTCCAGGCAATTGCGGTGGATGGGCTTCAGTGGCACAGGAAACCAGCCAACAGCAAGTCCTTAGCACACCTTTTGTTGCAGTAGAAAACCTTATGCTGTACTTTATGACTTCATTTTGCAAGAGGAAAACATTCCTCCGAGGCGGATAGGAGGGAGGAGGGAAGGAAAGAGGAAATGTTCTCAGTACCAAAACAACTGTAGTTGAGAGTGTAAACACTAAAGTGCCCGAGGCTGCTGTCTGTATAGTGGCTACATGAGAAAAGCAGAGGAGGCATGCTCTCTGATGCTTTTCCTGCTGCGTGAGGAAAACAAGTACTCAAAAATATGTTTTGATTGTAGAACATAATACCCTGTGTGCCTTTTGCTGTTGGAAAAAGTGTTAAATCCTTGTACCTGGGGAGGATGTTCAGCGGCACTCCTGTTATCAGGCTGCGCTTCAAAAGGAAACAACCAACGAGGTGAGGACAATTTAGAATGACAGTCGAATGTTCTGTCCGGCTTTAATGCAGGCAATGGACTTAAGTTGTTACAATAACAGTTATTCCTATCCTCATCCTTATTTGTTTGGATTACGCAGTCCTGTAAGGCAAAACGTTATCCAAACCAGTAATTGAGAAAGGCAGCCTTGACCGCTGAGCCCCTAGGATAACTATTGAAGTACAGTATTCTTTATTCTTGATGCTATTTTAAAATCCATCTTCACAGCTTAAGTCTTTCAGGAGGGCATTAAAAGCTATTATGTTTTAACGGAGCTTTGTAACAGTTAGAATTGATGCTATCTGTATGGAAAGTACTGTGTGGTTTCTGAACTCTGCATAACTAATTTATTTCTTGGCACCTGTGCGGTCAGACTTGTGGCTGAGTTCGACTTTAGAACCTTTGATCCTGAAGGTATCCTTTTCTTTGCTGGAGGCCATCAAGACAGCACATGGGTCGTCTTGGCTTTGCGCAAAGGACGGCTAGAGCTGCAGCTGAAATACAACGGAATAGGCCGCGTGACCAGCAGCGGGCCGCTTATCAGCCACGGCATGTGGCAGACGGTGAGTCCAGATGCTGCTGAGATCTCACCCTTCCTTGGCTTGTTCCTGATGGGCTCTGTCAAGTGTAGCTAGAATTTGCGTGTTCTTGAGAAGATGTTTTTCCAACCTGTCTGTCCAGTCAGTGCATGCCAGTTCATTATACGTTCTAAAGTGAGGCTGGGATATTTTTCCTGACAAATTGAATTATACTTTATATCCATTGTAATCTAGACTGCTTCACCAACTTGCAGAACCAGAGCAGACACAGTGCCTTTGAGATGCAGCAGCGCTAAGCTGACCTCACGTCAGCTCGAGAAGATGCCTTCCGGGTGGGGATGGAAAGGGAGTAAGGGGGCAGGAATTCTGTAGCTGTTCTTCCAAGGAAGTTTCCAACAGCAGTTTGTTTGCTGTATGGTGTGTGTGGTTGGTTTTGTGTATTCATCTGTTTGTTTAGTCAAAGAGATTTGTGACAAATCTCTTACGCTACAGTATCCTTTTTTAAAATCCTCAGGCTTGTCTATATGCAAAATAGTCCATTTTACCTTGTAAAGATACTGGGGTCCCTTAGAAACTAGGTGGATATCTGCTTGCTAATAACATAATCCTAGCAATCTCACGAGAGGATGCACTGAATCTTGGAGCTTGTAAGAATTTCTGTTCTTGATGCTGTGTCAGAACGTCTCCTGGTGATTCTGGAAATTTATGGGTGTTACCATTTGTGACAGGATCACGAAAAGCATCCTGGAGTTTGATCTACACTAGATTAGCAATTTATATGTGCATCTGCTCACCTGTGCCTTTCTCCCTTCCCTTTCGTTTATTCTTGTTTAATTAGATCTTTTGACTTTTAAGCTGGTGTGTCTCTTGGGGGGTGGGTGGGAAGTTCACAGCCAACTCGCACATGAGACAAATACAGATACTTGTAACTGTGAATAATTTTCTGTTTTAAATTTTTTAGTATTAAAAAATCCGGAATTATGCATTAAAAAAAAAAAAAAGTCAGGTGGGAAAAAATTGTTTCTAATGAATAAATAAAGAGGTCCTTGAGTGCATTTGCTGTCAACTACTGACATTTGGTAAAGTTTCCAGCAGATGAGGTGATGTTTAATTCAGTTCCTTTACTGTCACTGAAGCAATTTTAGATTCCAAATGAAGAGGCGTAGAGGTTCAGCAAAGCTGTAGATAAAACATATGACATGCTGTGTCTCTACAGGCAGGAATAGTCTCAAGCCAGTTCATGCTAAATTTGTTGTAAGATTTGTTCTGCTAATTTGAAATATGGCAACTGTAATTGCCTGCACAGGGAGGATGGTGATGGAAGAAAGGCAGAGCTGATGCCAGTGGGGTGACTTTGGGGTCACAAAAAGCAGTCCTTACCGAGCTAAACCATTTAACACAGGAGCATAACATACTTGTGAAGTGCCAGACCTCATTATGAAGTAATTATAAACTTTCCCATGTCAGTTTTGGGTGAGATGTTGGAAATGTATTCTCTTTCTTCAAGTAATACAAAAGTACTCAAATGCAGAGGAAATATAGGTTAAAAAAAAAAAAAAAGGCTGTTCTTGCTTTCTTCAGGGAGAGAAGGCAGTGTGATAAAAGTACTATTTTTAGGCAAGAATTATTTGATCTCCTGCCAGCCATCAGCGTCAGGGCTCTTACCCCCAGGTACCATCATAACCAACAAATTGTCAGGGTGGGTTGCTGCAGCATCGTACTGTTTGTGTGGGTTTTTTGGAGGTTGTATAAATCCCCTGGAAACCCCTCCCCAAGACTTTTTGTGACGGTGCAGACGAAGCTGCGGTTGCTGTGCGGTGCAGGTGGACAGGAGCCATGCCCCACTTCGGGACGGGGGGATGCCCCTTCAGCCAGCAGTGCTGCCCTGCCCATGGGTCGGGCAGCTGCCAGCGGCACAAGTGCAGCATGAGCAGAGGAGAGAGCATCTTGCAGTGCTGTCCCAGGGGTGCTTGCTTGGAGCAGGTCGATGGCCATAGCTCTGGTGGCTGTTTCCCAAAGTGAAACCATTAATGCTGTGCCTGTCAGTGGCCAAAGGCAGAAGGATTTTACCCTTCTGGCAGCAAGAGGAAGAAGCCTACAGTCTGTTGACTTCATGGTTGACTCACCTCTGAGGCTTGGGATGCCCTGTGCATTGCTGGGGTGCT
Source organism: Eurypyga helias (assembly GCF_000690775.1). Classification (NCBI taxonomy): domain Eukaryota; kingdom Metazoa; phylum Chordata; class Aves; order Eurypygiformes; family Eurypygidae; genus Eurypyga; species Eurypyga helias. The sequence continues at coordinate 10,401 of NW_010224901.1, forward strand.
GTTGATTTCTGCTTTCTCTGCTCTTCTTTCTCAACCCTTTCCTCCACCCCACAGGTACTCTGTTCTCTTCTGCTTAACATCCAGGGTCACCCCTGTCTCTAAATGCCATTTAATCTGTGCGATTGAGCCATAAAACTATAAATCTGCTCCTCCGTTTTATCCCAGCCTTCATTTCTTCTTTTTCCTCTGTCTGGCATGGGTTTTAATTTGGGAAATCGTGTTGAGGCGGGGTTATTCCTTTTTTACCTTTCCTAAAACATGTAGCTACACATTTCATTTTAAGTGTGGACTTGTGTGTACTTTTCAGCCTCCCCTTCTGTGAAGCACAACCCCAACAACCTTCAGAGGTCACAGTCCAGAGTGCAATGCAGTTTGGGAGCTTTACTCTGGACTTCAGTGTGCACAGGATCAAGCTCTTAGCTTTGGTTAGACCGACAGCAGTGGAGTTTGGAACTTGGGAGAGCTTTACTGAGGTTGTGAGAAAATAGTAATTTTACTATTTAACTTTCAGTAGATGAAAAAACAATGGCTATTTAAAAGCAAAACAGGAGAAAAGGCTCCAGTACTCTATGTCTTTTGGTCTCTTGAGCAAATGCTGCATACTTTTATGGAAATATGAAGGCATTTTCAAAACTTCAGGCCAATATTTCTACCTAGGTATTTCCTCTGATCTTTCCTAATCTGTTTTTAATGATCATTCCTGGCACTGAAAACACAAACAAGCAAGCCTCAGGAAAAACTTCAAATGTAGTTACTTGTGTGTAATCCAGCTTGATGAAGTGGCATGTATGAACTGATAATAGTAGAGAATGCATTCGTCCTCTATTCATTTTGTATTTCCAAAAAAAGGTCATAATTTTGTCTTATTTTCAGTGTTTAGTTTAGTACTGGCATGAGGACAGTATGGTTAACACAAATAATAACCTACCTGCACTGTTAAATGTCAGAACTGAAGGTTAATTGCAAGCAGATTCGTATTTGGCTTTAACCCTGCGGCTGCCTGTAGTCCCGTCCCTTTCCAGTGCTGTTCACTTGCTTCTCAGCAGAGCAGACAGGCTGGCTCTGTGCTACGAGTTATCTAGGGCACGAATCTAAAACACAAAGCTGGCTGTCCTTGCGGTTAACCGTATGGGAACCCTTAGTGAGGAGAACTGCCTGCCTGATCATCCCCGAGCACACCGTGGCAGGCAGCAGGGAGGAGGGAATTGCGGCAGGCTGCTTCCCCTTTTGGTTTGGAGGTGATGGTGGTGCACCAGCAATTAAGCTTTGAACATAAGGAACCACAGCTGTAACTGCCAGAGGGCAGAGAGTAATTCCTAAACTGGAATTTGTTAAGAGCTTCCACGGGGATTAACCCCTTCTCCTATGGAAGCTGCCACTGATTTGGATTTGTCTATATTAATCATAGAATCACAGACTGGTTTGGGTTGGAAGGGACCTTAAAGACCATCCAGTTCCAACCCCCCTGCCATGGGCAGGGACACCTGCCACTAGACCAGGTTGCTCAAAGCCTCCTCCAGCCTGGCCTTGAACACTTCCAGGGATGGGGCATCCACAGCTTCTCTGGGCAACCTGTTCCAGTACCTCACCACCCTCTCCATGAAGAATTTCTTCCTGATATCCAATCTAAATCTCCCCGCTTTCAATTTAAACCCATTGCCCCTTAAATGTGACATCTTCTATTGTTCTTTTTTCAGGGGTCAATATTCAGAGACTAGATTTAGTGTGGCTGGAAGGCTTCTGCTTTATCTTTCACTGGTCCAACAAAAGACACCTTCTGATATGTGTTTCCAGCTTTTCCTTTCACATGCAGTTACAGTGGGAAGTTCCTATTTAATAAATCATTATTGCATTTACATTTTGCATAGAGCAAGCTACAAATGGCATGTAGTTAATCCACTTGTATCTTTGCGTAGCTGTTGTGAAGTAGCTGGGCTGTCTTTGTCATTACGGCAACCCCAGGTTGCTTTCTAGAGTGAAGATTTACATGGCAAGGTGGAATGTCACTTCAAAGGTAGACGGTGTGGGGACAGAAAATATTTCTCCATCCTGGAGATTTCACTGGTGGTGTTGGTCCTTTAGTTGAGGCTGCAGAGAGTATACTTTTTTTATACTGAATTACTCTATTTGCAATTTTACTTTTTCAGATCACTGTTGAAGAACTCGAGAGAAGTTTGGTTATAAAGGTCAACAGGGATGCAGTTATGAAAATAGCTGTCTCAGAAGATCTGTTTACTCTGGACAAAGGACTGTATCAGCTGAATTTGACAGTAGGAGGCATTCCTTTCAAAACAAAGAACCTTATTCTACCGGTAAGTATAGCCTGTTGGTTTGCATGCTGAAGGGCTTGATTTCATCTTCCCTTGGGGTAATGTAGGTCCTTCCTGAGAGCAGTTCAGCCTGCCCTGAAACAGGTGGAATTATCACCTTCTGGATACAGCTTTCTCTCCATTGACTATAGAGGGAGCCTAAGCGAGTAGCAAAGGTGAGACTCCAGATTTTTTGATTGATAAGCTTGGGTGAAATATATCCCACCCTTGGCCTGCAGAATTTGGACACGGCAAAACTGGAGCACATGGCACAGCCTTGAGAATTGACAGTGGTTGAGCTGGCTTGGAGAGCATGAGTGACACCGGGGGGGTCAGTGGACAGGGCGCTGCGTGAGGCTACCGTTGTGCCCACTAGATCTTGGAACAGCACCAGGGACACTTCTTGTGTTGTGACCAAAGTTTGTGCTTTGTGTACAGTGTGTCTATCGCAGTGTTGCTGCTTGCTTTTGCTGTTTCTGTTTAGTAAGACCCAAGGAAAACCAGAAGCTTATTTTTCTTTATTTCCTCCTAATTCAAGTGGATAGGGTGTATGAATAAAAGTTAAGGTACTCTGTGGGTGAGATTGCTGTGTTTCTGAAATAGCTGCTGCTTGGGCTGTTTCCGAATGCCCACCACACACAGAGTTGGCACCTTGAAACCCAAACTGGCATCGCTTTATTTCTAAATGAGGTGAGAAGCCCGCGGCTTGGGTGTGCAGCAGCTGAGGAAGGCTTCTGTTCCTCACAAGGACTCATTCAGGGCCACTGCTTGTCTGAAGCATTAAGCTCTGGGTGTGGTCTGAATATAGGATTGAGAGCCAAAAACTCCTGAGGATTTTATCCTGGCTCAGACACTTAATTCTCTCTCTACTTCAGTTAATTTGGGGTAATGGTGCTGATTTAGATGTTTTGCGAGGAGCCTTCTCTTTACATACTGTCTCACATTTTAATGCTGACATTTGGTATGGCATAACATATCTAGAAGCTGGAAGGAGCAAGGGGTGTAGAGTGATGTGCCCATCTTGTGGGTCAGACACCCCTCCATTACACCATAACTCAACAAATTGTGCCATGATCAGTCCAACATCTTGTGTTTCATGAAGGCTGTTTGCAACGACATAAAGGATTGGGTTATCTTAACTTCAGATTAGCCTTCACCATTCCCAATACAGAATTACTGGAGTTACATAGCTTTGGATACAGAGTTGTAAATTGCACTAATGATGTGCAGCATGTACAGGAGCTAACAGAATCGGTAGAATCACAGAATCATGGAATGGTTTGGGTTGGAAGGGATCCTAAAGACCATCTAGTTCCAACCTCCCTGCTATGGGCAGGGACACCTTCCACTAGACCAGGTAGAACCAAATCAGCACCTGCATTAGCTAGTGCCCTTCTGTACTGTGGAGATGAGCTGAGCTCCTGGGGAATACTGACCACTTACTTGTTTGGGGTGGTGGGATTGGGGTTGCTGCCAATTGGTTTGCATGTGCATAACGCGTCGAAATTACTTCTCCTGTTTAGTATCACAATACAACTCGGTATTCCTCTGTGCCCAGAATCAGTTATTCTTCACTGAACTGTTGTTTGAGGCATGAGATACTGCTTTATCTTCCTAGATAAACCCTCGGCTGGATGGTTGCATGCGGGCATGGAACTGGCTGAACGGGGAGGACACCACTATCCAAGAGACCATAAAGATGAATGAAAAGATGCAGTGCTTTTCTGTAGCAGGACGAGGCTCTTTCTATCCTGGCAGAGGTTTTGCTGTGTTTAATCTTACTTATGGTAAGTGCTTTTTTTTTTTTATTTTATTTCTGACCTGTTGCCTTGCCATTTAACCATACGTGGTTGATAAACAGCTTAAAACCTACATCTGTGCCAGGCTCAGTGATCGATGCAGCAAAGGCTGGCAGCTGTGGATGGAGAGGGAATAGCTAAACCTGTGGTTCATGGCAAAGGAAGGCCTGTGTATGATGCCCAGCACAGATTAGTTTCTCTCTGTGCAGCTCCAGTAACGCACTGCACATCCTGGCCGGTCCCAGCTCATCTTCAGCATCAGGGGCTTCACATCCCTTGGTCAGCAGTGCAGCTGGTGCCAGCGCTATCCCCTGGTTTCTCTGAAACAGAAAGAGCTGCAAGCTGTGGTGCTGTCTCTTGAGTTTATAACGGACAGAAAATCAATATTGTCTGCCCAAGATCAGATTAATTTTTAATCATTGGGTGGGATTTGTTACCCCTGGGACAAACAGACTAAGCATGTCGCTGATAGCTGAATGAAATTGACCTAGATACAGCAATAGCAAGTTTCAAAACAAACCTGGCCATACTGATTTAGCGCTCAGAAAGGCACCTTTTCTTTTTTCTGGATTACTCTGTTTGTTCATATGTGTGATCAAATGTCAGTGTTTTTAAACCCTCACAAATACCAGCCATCTATTTTAGTGTTGTGTGCGAGTCCTCCTCTGCAGAAGCCTTCTGGGCATCATTATGTGGATTTTTCTGCTGTTGCCATTGTAAATTAGGGATTATCAGGTGTCTCTCCTGTTGTTTATACCACACGGATTCACAAGCTGCAAAGTAGAGACAACGCAGCATCTGAAATGCAAATGACAGCACTCAGCAGAGTCCTCAGCACCTGCATTTTTATATGCTTTTTTCTACAAACAATAATAATCCTTTCGTTTGTTTTGTTTGGCTTTGTAACGGTAAGCTTTATAAAAAACTTACTGTATTTCAAGATGTGGTGAACCAGCAGAGCTAATGTACTATGATGGGAGTTTGCAGAAACAGTATTGAAATTTTGCTATGCTGACAGCATAACCTTTTAAATGACAAGGGCACTGGCTCAGTAAGAAAGATGCCACAGAGTCTAATTCAAAGTACAGCAGGTGAGACTAAACATCCCATGCTTCTGATACGGGGATAGGAAGTGATTAGGTAGGTGATCAGTGTAGTATGCTTGTATCCTTTCTCACTTAGCACAGGCTTTCACAGAAATGTTTCCTGTATGTCAGATTTGGACTTGGGTTCCCCAGTGATCTCTGGACAGTTAAGAACAATGTAAAAATTGGGTGCCCTGTCTTGCAGTAGTTCTTTGAATGCGTTGGATTGACAGCCTTGGGAATGTGAATCTCTCTGTGTGACAAAAAGCTTAACCTTGCCCTTTGACATTCTGAAAAGCAGCAAAATGCAGGTGGTAACAAGAGGAAACTAATGCCATCTTCTTCTCTGAGTTTATGTTCAGGTGCTCTGGATTTTTTCTTTTGAGTAAAAGAAACGTGCCAGTCCCTCCATGTGCCCATCCATCTATCCCCTTCTCCAGGCAGAAATGGCCCAGACTACCCATTTGACCTGCTAGTCGGTGTTTGTCATGCTACACGTTTTTTTTTCTGCAGTGCAACCTTCTTCTGGGAATGACACCGAGACAAGCTGGGAAATAGAAGTAAATGCTGCAATTCAACCAGCGACGGATACTGGCGTGCTGTTCGCTCTGGTAACAGAAGAAGCATCTGTCCCTTTATCACTGTCGCTGATTGACTATCACTCCACCAAGAAACTGAAACAACAGGTACAGACTTTAGTATTTTTCTAGGGGAGGCTCCTTGCTCCTTCCTGGGAACTGAAAGCTGTCGGGTTTGCTGCCTGCCTGCTTACCTGCACCCACCAGTTCAGACCATGGTCTGAGACTGAGGTGCTGGGTTGACACCGAAGTTCTGCCTCTGACAGGTACATGTCAGACACTACCAGGGGCCTCTTTGCACTTATTTTCATGTTTTTTTCTGGCACAGAAGCTGTTTAATGCCATAAGCAAATAATTGCCATTCTCTGGAGCTCACTGGTAACAGTCCCAAAGAGACAGGCTTTAGATGTCACCCCAGATGCCGTGAAAGGCCGGTTATGATGGAGTGCTGATTTGATGGGATTCATAACCAAGGGCTAGAGTCTCGCATTACATGAGTGTAAATCAGGAATGAGTTCACTAAAGCCCATGAGCCAACTTCTCATTTTTATAGTACAGCAGCTCGAGTCTGTTTGGTTCCAGTGCAATATAGCAACCTCTTGAAGACACACTAAGAATTCTCTCTGAGAAGACCGTGGTTACAACTAACAGTTAGTCCCACTGTTTCACTGGTGTTTCATCTTTGAAAATGTGCTCAGAACATAATCAGCAATAACAAGAAGGCTAATTCATTGGTGGCTCTGCAAAATGTTTGTAAACAAGGCCACAGTGGGGTCATCCTGGTCTTGGATAAGCGTGGCTAGGTGTATTTCTGCTCACTTCCTCTTTTTCCTTCTTTCCCCTGCTGTCCAGTTCATCATCCTGGCCTTGGAGGACACAGTTGTGTCCAGACTGGCAATAGATCTCTGTGATAAGAAGGAACACTCTGTGGACATCCTCCTCAAGAAAGATCACTTGTCCCTGACGGTAGATGGGATAGCAGGAGAGAGTGAACTGAGCACCTCTGAGTTAGAGGACAGCCTGTCCATCTTGGAGAGCTCTTTGCAGTCAGCGCTGAAGACATATGTGGGAGGATTGCCAGGTGAGCATCTTCGTCCGCAACGCAGGCGTATGATCTTAACAGATGTGAGGGTATGCTTGACACATACTTTTTTTCGGGAATAATTGTGTCCTGAGGACAGATGGAGACAAAACCAGAAAGAGGTGATTTTGCTTGGTCAGCATTAAGAGTGATTTATGTGAAGGATGGCTGTTAGGCAGGGTCATTATCTTAAACCTGGTAAAATCCATAGGAGCTGGACCACAGGCTCCTGGAGTGCTTCGTTTAATGCAGTGAACATGTGTGAGCACTCCTTGAGTACCAGAGCTTCACGTTGTTTTGACCGAAGCTTGGGAAGCCCAGTGCGGTGATTCTCCCTGGCTGATGTTCTCTTTGAACTGATCGCGGCACTGCACAATTAACCGGATCCCTCCGGGCAGAGGGTGCGTAGGGCACAGCTACCACCTTTTGTGGCTTTGCTGGCTTTTCAGCAACAACAGAGCTTCTTGGGGGGAGGTCAGTTTGTGCCTCTGTTCTAGCCCCGGAAGATCAAACTTTCATCAGAAGCATGAATTTTGGCCCAGTTTGGGGGTTTGTTTCTTGTTCCAGCTGAACTGGTTTATCAGTCCCTACTACTGAGGGATGCAATTAAGGAAACACTTAAGTCTCTGATGCACAGCAGTACATCCTATTTTGTTGCCAGCAGCTAAGCAGAGTCTTGCCCTTACTTGCCCAAGCAAGGGAGAGGCAGCAACGTTGTCCTTGGTCGGTGCTGAGGCAGCCAGGCTGGAACATGGGGGCTGAGGTGCCCTGTGTGCCAGGGCACACGGCATGACTGTGCCCACCAGGAACAAGAGTTAGCAGAGTATTTACACCGATGATGTAAATAGCTCCTAGTCACACCTGAAAGGAGGAGACCACATACTGTGGGACGTTCACACACTGGCAGACAAGGCTGAATCCCCAAATGTGGCATTGCCCAGTGTCAGACGGAATTGCCCGAGCTGCCCATTGCACAAGGAAGAGAGAGGCACCTGCTTTCTTTCAAGTAGCTCTCAAATGCACAGCAGAGACTTTCACAGCCTCGTTCTGTTGCTGTCACGAGTTCTCTGAGGTTCGCTGAGCCTAACCGTGCTGGGTGAAGCAGAGGTTTTGATTAGCCAGAACGAAGTGTGAGGTATCTTAGCTATGGCTGGTTAGACCCAGCTGGCTTCTCTAGATTTAGTGACTTTCCCCTTTTGATCAGCTCTGCTCGGCCACAGGAACCTCTACCTGTGGTCTGCTTTTGCCATTGAGAGGAACCCGGCACTTGCAGCGAGAAACCTTGTCATTTGCCAAACGAATAAACATTTCAGCACTTTGGTTGGATTCATCACTCTGCGTTAAATAACTATTCCAAATGGTCAGATCTGAGTTTGGCTCGTTCAGATTTTTCAAAACATTACGTTGTTTTGGGTTTTTCCCTGCTTCCATACCCTGTGGAAAAAACAAGGTATAGTGGTCACAATGTCTTTATTCCATTTGCCACAATCAAAGAATTCTGGGTTACAGTATGTAGTATGACCCATCCTGAGTACAGCTAATAGTGCAAATGTGGAAGAAATACTGTTTAGAGTGTCAAGACATAAGAGGGAACATACAGGCATTTACTACCTTTTCTGTGGTATTTTCAGTTCTGGTAAATCCTAGATTCTGTAATTTACATGGTGCATAGTTGTTTTTTTTCCAGGCCATGTGTATACCACCAGGTGAAGGAGCCTTTAAACAAGACTTCTGAGGCTTTACAGGACAATTTCAGACTGGTCCATTTCTAGTCAAAACAGAAAATTAAATATTTGACCTGATTTGCAATTATAACACAAAGGAAATATTTCTTTTAATTAATTTCTGATAGTATCTTACAAATTAATGTCAAAGGCCACCGTGTCCTTCAGTCAGCCCTGCAGCACAAGCAGCAGCCAACTGCGTGATTCCTTAGGCGAGTGTTCAAAGCCGTTAAGCCAACCCCGTCAACTTCTTCCGAGTCGAAGTGTAGTTTACATCCGTGTGAGGTACTACAACACAGATGCTCCCTTCTCGTAAGCGGACTTTACAGATAAAATTTGTTAAATGGGGAAGAACAGGGAAGAGCTAAAATTATTCGCTTAAGCAACTACCACGAACGTTCTCCCCCTCACTCGGTCCCAGAGTCTCTGAGCTGTGTTTGATGACATCGGCTTCAAGTCTGGCCCTGCGTCCCTCCAGGCAGAACCCTTTAAGTTGCATATAACCTCAGGCCAACAGGTCAACCTATTGTTCAAGTTGTCCTTGCGTGGTGTAAAGATAAGGGGTTTACTCAGCTACCTGCATCACCGTGAAGTTAAATAATCCTTGAGACGTTCGCTGCTTTCCGTTGCACAACCAGCTCGATTGGGTTGGGTTTGGGTTGAAAATAAACTAATGACCTTTAGGGAAGGGTAGAGGACACAGTTCATGTAAATTTTCATGTTACTGTATGGGGTTCTTTGTTTATTTAAAGTCAGTGTGTACAGAGCTTAGTAATGAGATTGACTCCTCTAGTCTGTTGGATTGCACTTAGTGTCTCCTTCCTTGCTATTTGTTTCCTGCCTCTGGCAAACTGATTAGAAGTGGATCACCATAGAAAAAATTAGTCTCATTAGTCCAGTCAGGAGGTTTTTCTGATAGTCTTTTGGCAGATATTTTGAAATGAAAGAGGGAGGACCACAGGAAGGTGCAACAACTCCACTAAAGACAAAGTAGAGGGTTCAGGGACGTAGCAGGGGGAAACGTCAAGGTGGAAAGCGGCGTGAAGAGAGTGTGCAATTGCAGTGAAGCCATGCCACTGTGCATCAGGACTGGAGGCCTTGCAGGGACACAGAGCAGCTGAGGGAGAGTTCAGCCTGGGAGAAGGACTTTTGTGCACGAGAGCAGCTGGAGTTTTCCCCACGTCTGGGATTGTGCTCTTGCCTTCTGGTGAGAGGGGTGAGGTGGAAATCCCAGAGTGAAGGAGAGCTTGAATTCACCGAAATGATGCTCACCTGAGCATAGAGAGGGCAGGTATTTATTGAAAACCAGCCATCAGAGATGTTTGTCTCCCCTTTCACGCAGACGTCTCTGTGATTTCCACTCCGGTCACCGCATCCTACCACGGCTGCATGACCGTCAAGCTGGGCGACAAGGCACTGGACTTGGATGAGGCTCTCTACAAGCACAGCGACATCACCTCACACTCCTGCCCTCCAGTCGAGGCGGGTCAGTAGGTACCTCTGCAATGCGAAAGTTTTATATTCAGAAGAAACTTTCAATGCTTTTTTTTTTTTTTTTTTTTTTTTAAAAGACATAAATTATTCAGACCTACCGCACTGCGTGTATAGTTTCTCTTAAACACTGAAGTTATGTAGGAGCTACTGATCCCTATTTCAGATTGGTTATTGAAATACTCCTTTGCTTTGAGGTTTAAAGGTTGTAATATATTTGTAAATAGTTCAAAAGACTAATATTAAATAAGCCAAAAGTACAGAATATACCGGAAGTGAATGACTGGTAAGAGACGGTTCTATCTGTAATGTGGAAAACCTGGTAATATATGAGTGTGGACTGGAAGAAAAATAATTCTGTATGATTTTTTTATTACCAAGCACTGCTTTTTGATTTGCAAAATATGAGAGAATAAAATATTTACATACAAGTTTTTAATTTACCTGTACTGAGATTTGTATTCTGTTATTGGAAGATGACAACTCAGGCTATGCCTGATGCGGAGATTACACTGGTGGGGTTTCTTCTTTTTGTTTATTTGTTTGGAGGTGGGGGAGTTTATGTGCTTATATCCGTATTACATATCTTCTGGGCTGGAGAGTAAGTGGTTGCTGCTGTTCTTGTTGCTAGAGTTTCTCTTCCTGGTACCGCAGATAGAAAACTCAGTTGTGACCTTTAGAAAAACTCTTGGTCAACAGAAAATGGAAACCAAAGTTGTGTCACCAGGAAACAATTAGGAGAAAAGACTCAATAAGTTGAAAGCCATATGGCTTTTGTGTCAATAACCGCTGAAGCAAATGATGAGGTGTCAAGAACTGGGGAATATTATCTGGCGATGACATATTTTTGCTGCTTCATTTTTCAGGTTGGCTCATTCCCTGTGAGCCTAGAGGGAGCAGAGTGGCTTGAGACTGTGAGAGTTAGCGAGGCCGATTTGCAGCGTGGTGAGAGTATGCGTGGGGGTTTACTCGGGGGAGGTTGTAGAGCCATAAAGTGCACTCAACTTTTAAGACATTTCTCGTGAAGGTGGGGTGGGCTTTGCCTAGCCTGCTCCGAGGTGCTTGAATCTGGCTTCGTTCGGTCCTTGTCTTGCGTCAGGTTAATGAACTGAGATAGATATATGCTGTGGTAGAAGTCCGAATACTGGGTGGCTAAGGTTACCCTACGCTTCCAAGGGTTAAGGTGGAAAAGGTCTGATTTTACAAGGTCCTCTATAAATTGTTCCTGGTCATTCTACGTCATGTTTTGCCTAGGCAGATGACAGATTAGCCTAATAATCCACACGTGACAACATCTGTGACCCAGCTGTGGGGATACAGGCTGTCCAAGAGGAAAGGACGGAAGAGGGGGAAGACTATCCCAAACCTATCTGCTGGTAAGGATCCCTGCTTTATTTAGCAGAGAAGAGGAAGGTACTCTCCTTGCCATTGGACAGCATGACATCACAGCCCCGCATCATGACCAAATCAGTCAGCAGTAAGGCAGTTCAGGCAGAAAAGACCAGCGCTTCATCGCTTTCAACCAACCTCTCTCAGTTACAGAAGGACCCGTCAAAAGACTCTTTACGCTCAGGTATGACCGGATGCAAGTTTGAAAGGACAGTTGTTCACTAGACAATAATAACTGATTGGCGGAGTTTGCATGGATAGGAAAACCCAAAAGTAGTTCTATGGTTTTGCTTTTTGTGTTGAGCAAGGGAAACCACGTTATTCTGGAGAATGCTTTCTGTCAGAGTTGATGTTTCTGGATCAACTTGTGATATGATGGAGAACCCAAGAAACGTTAGTTCGGTATCTCCAGGGAGAGCAGGGAATCCTGACGAGACTGTGGTTAATAGCACTTCCACACTGCGGTGTTTTGTCTTCCAAGTGTGCTTCATGGTTATTTAGTCCTTTACCAAAACACACCTCCATCTTTTTAACTTGGAGCAGCTCATGAAAACAGTACAGACTTGGAAGACACCTACTATTTTTCAAACCAAGTAGATGAAACAAACCCCGTTTTGCTTTGTTCTTTTCAAAGGAAGCCTGTTAGCAAAACAGTCTTATTCCTGGCATTTTTCGATCCTTTCTGTGGTAGTTCCCAAAAAGCTACTGTATGGCATAAATGAATCACAAACATGTCTGACCTTTGTGTTAACTTAAGTGGTACTATATATGAGGCAAGAATTATTTTGGATCCTGTGGTACAGTATGGTACTTTGCAATTACAGACTTAATATTATGTAAAAAAAGACTGTAATTAAATTTTCTAAACCAATCTAATTCAGAGTAAAAAGTTCTCCTGGACTGTGCACATGTGTGCATGTATGCAAAGGTATTTAGCATAGACCGTGACACCCCCCCACCCAAAATGCAGTTTAGAAGAGAAAGGTGGAGTTTGTACGTCTGGAGAGTTAAGAAAGTGGGGGTCTGTTGTGTCAAGCTGGATTGGGTTTTAACACCCTACAGCAGTACCACGCTGGAAGAAAAGGCAGCTGCCTCCATATTCCATTGAAAAGTGGAAAAAAGTGATAAGCATTCCTTCATTCCTCCTCAGTCGCTGTGCTTCGAGCCAAGAGAAATAGGGATTTCACTTTGGCCCTGTGGGCAGCCTAGGCCCTCAACTCAAAAGGAGCAAGTCTGTTCTGGGCTTTGAGTCCCCAAAATGAACCCAGGTGGTTCCCTTGGGAGTATTCACTGTAAGTAAGAATTAAATGTGATCATGATTTCATGAGATCAGGGTCACTGTGCTCTTCACAGCGTGCATTTGCACAAGAACCAAGTGTTTTGGAGGCGTGAAATTCACGTTTAAAGGAAAAATAATAGTCTCTTCTCTGGCTTCTGTTTCTCTTAACCAGACTCCTGTAACTCACCTTGTAAACACTACACGTGTTCACCTCATCGCCAACGTTAACATCGCTGGCCTCAAACCTTGTGTCTCAGAAAATCCTTCTCACTTGAGTAAAATACAGTTTTAATGTCTATATGAATTAACCTCTGATCTTATGCATATTAGTACTGAATCTGCTTTTTATGCACGGAGGTACGACACAGGAATTATATGGAATTTCTTGAAAGGTGGAAAGTATTATGTAAAAGGCTGCTCATTCTTTGTTCTATTTTCAGCTGGTCTGATGGTGTCACTTCCTTCCAAAAGAAACTGTCAAGTAGGCTGGCTTTGTTTACGTAAGGTTTTTTTTAATATTTTCATAATACGAAGCAGCGGCTTGAAAAGCTAATGAGAAATTCCTTCCTTTTCCTGCTTTGCTCTTTGGCCTTTCAGGAAATTTCTATAGCTTCATTGCTGTCTAGACTTTAAGATCTATAGAGCAAAGCAGCACAGCCGCCCTTCCTGCGGGAGCAAAATGCAGCGAAGGGATGCAGCAAGCTGATGGGTTTTCATGCCGGTGTTGCCACTCCAGCCCCGAAATACGGCAGCCGTGTGCTGTTAGGGATGCCAGCTAATGTGATATGTGGCAAGGGGACTGGATGCACGGGACAGGGACAAGACTTTGCTCCTGTCAATGGTGCTGCTACAGGTACTGCTGCTTAGCCCTGTCAACATATTTTTGTCTCTATACAATAGGAGAAAATAATTTTTTTTTAGAAAGAAGGAATTCTGAGCCTTCATCCATTCTGTTCCAGTCATTGTAAAATGCCTGGATCGGGTTTTAAGCAGTTCAAAAATAAGTAACGGGGGTTTAACATGGAGTGGTGTTGGTTGTGGTCCTCTTTGGACTAGAAAGGCATTAATTCAAACACTAAAGCGCAGCTTAAATACCTGCCTGGAAATTGCATCTCTAGCACACTGACATGACAATGTACTGTGCAGTCTAGACTGGCACAAAGTTTGGATGAAATAGTCCCAGTGAGGTTAACCTTTATATTTGAAACTTGAAAGAGAGAACTGTTCCGGAGGGTACTTCTCCTCTGTTGTTCTGTTTTCCTGTCCTTACAAATATACACAGCCTTAGGTACACCATAAATATACACAGTCAATTTTATTTTAAAATAATTGCCACGCTTTTTTTTCACACTTTCACCGAAAAGGGTAATTGAATAAATACTACAAGCAAACAAACACCTGGAGGTCTCCTCCTAGCCAAAACGATTGACTCTGAGAGCTCCCAACAACCCACTCCAGACAGCACAGACTAGAACCCGTCTATGTTGGTTTGTGAAAGCAGAACACGGCTCCAGAGTATCTTCCTCATTTCTCCTCTTGAAGAAAACTCATTCCTCAGTGTTCCAAAGAGAAGACGTCGTGTGCTCACGGCAGCCAGAAAGCAACGCTGCGTACGACTGCAGGCAGCCTGGGCGGTGACTGCTCACCGGGCCGGGGACGTGCCTGCCCTTATGTTCCCAGGGCCCTGCTCTGCTCACAGTGAGACGCAGGTAGAAGCAGAGTGTCCATAACACACTCTGCGCTGGGTTCTTTGGGAAGTCTAGTGCCTGCACCGCACACTTTCCAGAGGATTCGTGAAAACAAAATAAAAGCCTACCAGCTAGCTCAAATAAATACTTCGTTCTACGGTGCGTACGGTGGAGGCTTTTCACCAGGCAAGAAGTACGTCGGTGTGTAGAGGGCTGGAGCGTTGGGGGGAAGACCATAGCTGGAGCTGGACTGAGATGGAGGCTGAGTTTCTTCTGATAATGAAATGTCAGTTGATGATGTTCCTGGAAAAGTGCTGGCAGGCTGCATAGAGACAAAGACAGGCAGCTTCTTCAGTAAAGGATTACAACCCCGTTTGCAGCTCTGCGGTGTTCGCTGCCTCAGTGTTGTATAATGAGCCCCACGGTTAAGTTTCTCGTGCGCTGCAGCACGACACTCGCTTCAGTTTTAAAGCACCTACTTAAGGATAGCAGTGATGGTGTCTAGTAAAAGAAGGCGGATTCCATCTGTAACCCAAGTCATTTGTAACAGACGTTGTGCCTACAGCTCGGTGATAGAACCCAACGGGAATTTCTGCAGGAAAAGATGCTCTGGCTTCCTGGGTGAGGCACTGCACCTGACTGGCTGGTGAGGTTATGTGTAGCTGCTCGTTTCCAGGCATCACTGTGAAATGTAACTTAACTCAGATGTAACTAATCTATATCTCAGCTATTATAATTGCATAAATGCAAGGTCTTATTCCTGTGCCAAATGCACACTCCCCAGTACACGTGTCTCCCTGTAGGTCTTTCACTTTGGTTGTCTCAGCTATAATGGGGCTTTGCCTGAAAGAGGCATGAAAAATAGAGCTTAGGAAGCAGCCCATGTTCGGGAACAAGCAGAGTTTTTGTTAAAACAAAAGAATGCATGTAGGCACTAATGTTCCGGATAAAATCCTACCACTACTTTAAACTAAGTTTTGCCATTGATTTCAAGAGGGTCAGAATTTCATTCCTCCCCTCATATGTCAGCACATGCCAGTCCATGGGCTTCATCAGAACTGTGCTCAGCTCCCTCCTGGTTCAGGCCTAAAATGCCTAGAATTAAACAAACAAACAAACAAAAAAACCCCACCAAAAAATAGTAATTGTGGATCTTTTTCAAGGGAAACGTAAAATCTGGGCAAGTAAATGCTGCTCCCTGCTGCTAAAAAAATTAATAGCCACTATACAGAAGGCCAGTACCAGGGCTGGCACTTTTGGACAATGGCATCCCAGAGCTGTCCGGGGCTGGCAGACCCCATGCCATGGTACCTGGCTTCTCCGTGGGGTTCCCAGGTCAGCAGGGGCTGCTGCCCTGGGTCAAACCCCCATGGCCAGGAGAATGTCGTCCTGCATTTGTACCACAGGGTGACTTAGTGAATGAGAATGGGGACGTCCTGACAGGAAGGTTGATTATGCCCTTTAACTCCCCAGAAGGCAGTGCAGGTGTCCGGACAGACCTGCTAGCTAGATCAAATGTAGTTGTTGGGGTTTTGGGTGGTTTGGGGTTTTTTTTTTTAATTTATTTTGGAGTTGTTGCTTCTCCATCAAACTGCAGCAACTGTTTCCATCTGTCTGCCTGGAATTGCTTCTGTAGTGAGTTCTCCTGTGGCTGGAATGACGGGCACAGCCCTGACTGCTGTCATCACCAGTCCCTGCACAGCTAATCATTTACCTGACCAGTTGGCAGGCCTGTTACCAAGACTATTTGTGACTGAACTGCACCAGTAAGGGATGAATGATTTTGTTAGCACATGCCACAGTAAACAAAAGGCATGCTGGTTACATCCTTGTCGAAGTATATTCCTGTTGTCACCCTTTCTGTTTTTGCATTTGGCTGATCGCTGCTTGTGGACAAGGAAGCGTGAGGTGAACTGAGGAGCATTTACCACCAGCTTCAGTTGTGATTTTTTTTTTTTAATGACACTGCCCCTCCAGCAAGTTATTCAGTGGGATACTGGGGTCAGCAGAGGGTGAGGAATGAATCTGCTCCGTGGTGGGAGCCACAGGTGAACTCAGGTTCATAGCCTTTGAGCTAATGCAGCTTCATTCCACGCAAGTGGGGACAGCGCTTAGGCTAGGCGTATTGCATGCCAGACTAATCCAAGGTGGGATACGTTCCCAAGAGGCGGAACTACAGCTGTAGATTTTCTCAGGTTCAGGTGAGGGTTCAAACTGGAGTTATTAAAAGTGTTCAAGGCCAGGCTGGAGGAGCCTTTGAGTGACCTGACCTAGTGGAAGGTGTCCCTGCCCATGGCAGGGGGCTTGGAACTAGATTGTCTTTAAGGTCCCTTCCAACCCAAACCGTTCTGTGATTCTATTAGTTTGTAACTGCTAACTGCTTTACTTCATTAACTAGCATCAATTCACTATTTTTTTCCCCTTAGTTGAAGAAGGTCTTACTTCTCCTGTTGTACTGAATCACCACGTGTGTGATCCTGGCATGGGGTAATGTGACATGCAGGGGCTTAGGAACGGTGCTTAGCCAAAGCTTCAGTGAGCCAAAGGGAACGCTGAGAAGCGCCCTTATGTGGAGCTTGGTCTATGTGAAAGCAAAAACATTACACCTTTTGAGATGCTAAAGGGACACCCTCTGCCAGTTGCCCCAGAAATATGTGAGAGTCTCGTGTAGACCTTGGCCCACGTCAGCCAGCCCTGTATGGATGTCCTGTGAACATTAGCTCATTGCAGATGCCGTATCTTTAGGCACCTGAACTACACCCCTAGGATACAGGGCACAGCCTCAGATTTTGATGTCTCAGTTGAATGCTCAGTACACAGATATCTAAGTGCAGAGTGACCTGTAGTGACATGAATCCCACTCCTTCTCAGTGGAAAGGTCTTTAGGGTGCATTTGTAGCACTCACATCACACATCTTTAGCCTGAGATAATCCACATGTGGACTCGGAAGGGTAGACCAGCTCAGGTGAAGTGTCCTACACTATGGACAGCTGGAGCTCAATTCAGCTGCCCATGTGTAAGTGCCCAGCCCTTTTGGGATGCCATGGGACATCCCAGACTTCCACAGAGATGTGACACATGAACTACAGGGCTTGGACCCTTCCAGAGAGAGGGACAGCAGGAGCCAGGTGGCTACCTGGTCTCATTGTCAGGCAGCACTAGGTCTCTACATGCCAACAGCCCCTGCGTTTAGCCAGATGAATCTCAGCCCCAGGTCCTATAGTTGCCTTAAGGACCAGGAGCAGCTGAGCAAGGCTTGTGAAGGCCAGAATCCAGCAGCTGGGCACTGCTTGGAGCACTTAGGTGGGTCATGAAGACCTACCTCCAGCCCCATGGATTCAGCCCACAGCTCCTGAGTAATGGAACTGGATGAGGGTTAAGCTTCTGGCTGTTCCTAACTAGGCCTGCTTCTAACATTCACTCTTTTGTAGCTTTGAGTAAGTCTATTATGATCTTTTAGCTCATATACTGATGCAGAAATTAATTCTCTCCGCACTACAACATAATGAGCTCATACATACAAGACGGCAGCTTGCTTGGCTTGCTCCACCCACCCCCGACCCCCCGCCCAGAAAAGGATGAAGCGCTCTCCTTTGTGAAGGCCAGTGCTTCTTGCTAACCTCTCCTGGCCTGGGGACAGCTGGTGGTGTCTGCCTCTGAATGTTGTGAAGCAGAGAGAAAAATGACCACACTTAGAAAAAGCAGAAATCTAGGAAAAGAACTGTGTTTATTTTGGAATGCAGTTAAGAATTTGGGGTAAATATGCATTTCTGTTTCTAAGTGGACTCAGGACTGAACAGTTGCAATTGATCCTGACTCCTTACACGCAACTTTTCAGCTTAATTGCTTTCTTTCATTTATTTTATCCCCTTCTCTCCCTATCCTTGGCTATGTGCTAACTGAACTCTGCAAAACAGCCCAGCAAAGCAAATAAAAAAGAGAACTGCAAGTGTGCTCTTTTTTTTCCTTGCAACCCATGGTTGCCTGGCCACATTAATGTTAATAAAAAAAGATGTGCCAAGGACTGTTCTCTGGCTGTGAAGTCAACTGACACAGCACATATTGCTACAGCTGAACTCTTACCACCAAACTAGCATGACTGTATGCACACGACCTACCAGGAATGGTTCATTGCCCTTGCTGTCTCCTCACCCCTTCCTGGGTGTTGTTGGGAGACTGTTGGGTGGTCTGGGCCAACTCCATACCAGGAGCATGCTAACAATTCACTGGGCTAGATGATCACCATGTCCCAATACTTGTGCTTGGTATGCACCTCATCCTTCTGCAGGAGGTGAAGCCATGTTGACTCAGCTCATGTTGTATGCCTGCCCGCAAGGGAAGAAAGCTGCACCTCTGGCAGCTTTCCCTCCTGCCTTCAGACCAGCTGCCACTGGTCAATAAGGCTCATCAACCTCCACCAACTGCCACAGCAGCTGTATACCTGTCCCCAGCACTGGCCTGAGCAAATGCTTATAGGAAGACCAAAAATCCTAGAAAAAAAGCTCCATTTTCTGATGAACACCCTTGGTTTTTGCGGCAGGCAGCCATCTGGGGGCTTGCAGTGACACCTGAATCCCTGAGTTTAAAAGCAACTGATGGACTAATCCCCTAACCCCTCATTTAGACTCTTCCACAACATCCTGTAGCATTTAAACTTTCTCTGGTGTGTAAAAACACTGCCTATTTCTGGCTTATCTTGCCACCTGACACTGGTTGCAACCAAAATTTTGTTCGATGAGAATTTATCACTAATATCCAGCCACAATCCCTTCCATATCACTCGACATCACAGACCTCTTAATTCCTTTCCTTCCTTGTCCCCTTTCCATCTGATGAGTCCTAATCTATTTACCTCCGTATTTAAGAGTAAGGTGGGCTAAGGTGTGTAAACTTTGCTGCCAAACCCTGTGCGTGTCAGATGCTTCCTTTGGCTTCACCTCATGCCTCTGCCTCTTGCCAAGCATGGGGGCTGTGTTCACCTTCGTGACTACTGTAGCGCAGCTCCCATCCCACACTGGGATTCCTGGTCAGCAGACAGAGCCCAGAGAACAACCAGAAAGAGCCTGAGATCTGAGGACAGACCTGAAAACTAGGCCCAGACTAAGTCTGTGAGGGGGGATCCAACTTCCTTGCCTCGTTTCAAACCCCCAGAAGCCAAGATCTACCACTGCAGAGTTTGCGCTGAGTAGCAGCTTACGCTTTTCTAATGGGAGTAAGAAGGGTGCCATCTTGTACTGTACCTGAAGAGGTAACGGGTAGGATGGATATGTAGAAATAGTTGCTGCAGAAGGACAAAAGCCAGCGTATGTCAGGATCTGCTGGGCAGGGTTGTACAGGATCTGAGGAGGGGGTGAAGCACTGAAAGCAATTTGGGACAGAGGTACCTGTTGAGCGCAGAAGACAACAATATATCAGCACAGAGCAGAGGGGGCTGGAGCAGGAACTGGTCCTAACACAAGCAACTAGGCAATTTAACACTTTTTATGTCCAAACACAATACCAGTACTTCAAAAAAACAAGGAGGAGACAGCACGGGAGGAGGGTGTATCTGGCGTCAATTTTCTGACCAGAAACACACAGCTATTTTAATCTTCTTCCCTTGGAAAAAGAGTGCTGGTGGTTCCCTAACAGCAGTTACAGAAGCACTGGCAGAACTCCAGACTCGAGACACCCTGAGGAGCCCAGTACGCAGCTTTCACTGCCTCGTCTTACCCACCAGGCACCCGTCCTCCACAACTTGCTGCAGATTTTCCAATAGCAACTACCTGATGCCCTCGAGTCTTCTCTCTCTGCTTCCCTTCACGGATCTACAAAGATCTCCCCTTCCAAACCACTTGCTCTTCTTTTCACAGCTCCTCTCACCTGTGAAATGGAGTTTGCTGCCGGCTGCTCAATACAACCCCCCCCACACACACATATCTCGTTCCTACCGTATAAAATCTTTCATCACATCCTGTGGCTTTACTGGCGTGTCCCTTAACTGCAGTGGGAGGTGAGGTTTGCAGGAAGAATAATGGCTCATATTAAACCAGCTAATACAACTGGGATATAGGGGGAAAAAAAGAAAAGGAGCAAAAGCTAAATGTGAAAGGGGGCTTGTGTTAAACCCAAAAACCCTGTGCTACATAACCGTTTGTGAAGGACAGTAGAGCCCCTGAAAGATCTTCATGTCCCTCTGCTTTGCGAAGCGAGACAAATCCAGTGGTTTCTTTTCCCTCCTTTGTTTTTATTAGCAGATTCTTCTACATGAGAGCATGGAATTTTCTTTTTACTGAAATAATAAAATATGGTGGTTGCCAGACAAATGCTGAAAACAAACAGCAGCCAGGATTTCTTTTTTTTGGCATTTCCTTTCAGATTTATCAGTGAGATACATAAACCACTGCATCCTCTGGAGATAGTGTGAGATCTGTGACTGAGAGAGAGGTGTATTAATAGTGTTTGTATATGAAAAACATCATCTAGGTCACTGATGTACCACATGAGGTTACCTGACAATCTAGGATTTAGCTCTCTGGAGAAACTTAGCACCCCAGGAGCTGGCGCAGAGAAAGGCCCCATGGGGTCAAAAGCAGAGACCCTATTTCATGGGAGAAGGCAAGTCTCTAATCTTCATGTTCACAAAATTAAATCCTTTCTACCTGCCAAGACAGGTGGATATGGTGGGCAGAATTGGAGAGACGCTGCCTTTCGGACAGGAGTAGGGATAATCAGCTAACGAGCTCGACTCAGACCCACAGGTTTGGTGCCAGTGACACAGCTCACCGCAGTCGGGCTTCTTCTTCAGAGGGAGACCCTGGCACAGTCAGATCCTTCTGGCTATGGACGGAAACATGGCAAACCACACTTATTTGCACAACGTGAAACACAGGTGCCTGTTCTGCATCTGCCACCCACTTTCTGGTGTGGGTGCTGCTGCCCTTCTCCCAGCAACCTCTCTCAGCCCTCTCATGTTCTCTCCATCCGTAGCAGCAATGATCTCCGATTGCTAAGGATGAACATCACAACAGTCCTAGAAGACAGTTCTGGGGAGTCATCCACCCCAAATCCACTGATCAAAACACCTGATTATCAGGTTGTTTGGTCTCAGCCTGGAGCCAGCTACGATCTGCAGGTCCTGAAGCTGGTTAGATGCTTTTAGTAAGTATTCCAATAATGTCACTATCTTAAATTAGTCACTTAAAACACAGGGATAGGTGGGGACATTTTAAACTGAAGCACCACCCAAGTCAAATAGATAAGGAACTGTGAACTGGGCAGGGGGGCTGCCAGTGCCATGCAGGCACCTCAGGTCAGGGAGTGTGGGGAAACCAGGCTGTGGCCGGAGCGGCTGTCTAGCCACCCGCCCCCAGCCACCCAGGCTGCTGCTCGCTGTGTGGCTGCGGAGCGAGGCAGGTTGGCACGCTGATCCCACAGACCTGCCACCGTTTATTTTTGAGCTACAACTACTTTTAATGTCAGACTGCCCCTTGAGTTGCACAAAGTGCCACGACGTGAACACATGGCAAGTAGCTCAGTAATGAGGGGTTCCTTTTGTGTTCGTTTTTAGAGCAGGGTGAGGGAAGAGGAGAGGGGTTAAGGGAATGAGATTTAATCTGCTCAGATATCCTTGAGAACTCTAAGGAGACTAACTGGAGGGGAAGGGGAGGGGGGAACCAAACTGCAACCCCCATCCCCAGGACCATCAGTAGTTCTGATCAATGCAACACTAAACGCAGGGCAGGCAGATTCCTTGGCAAGGTGTGTCGGCAAAACATCTACAAGCCATCAGATGAGTACTGGGGCAGGGAAGGGCGTTTCTAGATTAAATCTTAGTACCAGCAAGTGAGTTTTCCATGCAAAGGGGAAGGGGGAACCAAACTGCAACCCCCATCCCCAGGACCATCAGTAGTTCTGATCAATGCAACACTAAACGCAGGGCAGGCAGATTCCTTGGCAAGGTGTGTCGGCAAAACATCTACAAGCCATCAGATGAGTACTGGGGCAGGGAAGGGCGTTTCTAGATTAAATCTTAGTACCAGCAAGTGAGTTTTCCATGCATTTCTTCACCTTTGTCTTCTGTAAGAAATACGGTGTTTTACCATTTTAGGTACTCTAATTACATACTGCTATTCACATTATACCTTAATTTGCTTTTTATTAAAGGTGACTTTAAGGTAACTGCCTAGCTGGCATCTAATATCCAAACACACTGTAGATCTGAAAAGGACTGTGTTGTCGTACCTGCAGCTCCCCCAGCACCCAGCAGATCACAGAGGGCAGCCCCACGGGTGATACAGGGGGCCACTGAGAGCTGACACCTTGGAGGGCTGGATAGGATGAAATGTTTCCTACTGAGCCAGGCAGCAAAACCATGGGGACTGGGGACCGTGCCAGGGTCTGCAGGGAATTTGTCACAAGAAAGAAAACCCACAGCAGCCAAAACAACACTTCCTTTTTTTCTGTCCAGGAAATGTGATGGGCTCAGAGGCAACGGCACTGTTTTGTAAACTCTTCCCTTTGTAACATTTTTTGGCTGCCACCATTCCCCAGAGATAAACATATTGGTTTTTGTTTGACTAGTCAGCCTGGCCTTGTGTTTTCTGAAAGTCAACCTCAGAGCAATGCCTCAGGCGTTCCAGCGAGCTTTGCAGCTCTCCCTGCAAAATGCCAGTGAGCATTTCCATAGAAAGGTGACATCCAGAATTCTCCCACACATTCTGAAGGGTTTTTTTTCTTATGCCCCTTTCTCTCCCTCTTCTACTTGCTGTTTTCTTGGACCTCATCTTTCCCCAAGAATTACTCCTTTCCTAACAAAATCAAGCACCAGATTAGCAAACCAGCTCTGGTACGTCACTCCAAAGGACCCTGAAAAAAGCCCAGGTGGGCACAAGTTGCATTTTGGTTTGCTGCTGAAGTAACACTTTCACAAGCATAGCATGGCTCCTGTGTTGAGGTAACTGACACAAACTCATCTGTCCCTTGAACTAGTGAGGGTTTTTTTCCTGTTCCGGCTGCAGAGCAAACATTCAACAGCTTATTCAGATCAGGTTTTGAGCTGAAGCCCCAACAGACTCACTCTAGTTGAGTCTGGGGGAAAGCTGCACATCCACTGCTGCTGCAATTTCCTTGCATGGCTTTATGCTGCCCAGTCAGAGGACACAGACCTTGGCCCAGGGTCTGCCTCCCAGCAAGGGAACATGCCAGGTTACGGAGACCCCATTTCTCCCACAAAAGCCTCCTCGGCTTGACGTCCCCTGCAAGCAGTGCAGCGATGGCCCCCCTGCAGCACAGAGGAGCTCGCCCTGCTAAGAAGCATCAGCCCAAATCCCACATGAGCCTTGGTTTGTGCGACACAGATGAGGTGGACTCAGGCTGGCTCTCTGCACCCTGCCCCATCTTGGAAGAACGCTAGCAACTCCCACAGCTGCCCTTGGTGAAGGCACTCGCACCCATCTGCTGAGCAGAGGAAAGTATTCAGCAGCACTGGAAAGCTGCAGTGTTCTAACAAGTGTAGGTGCTGCCCACCTTCCCCACCTCAGGTAGCTGCTCACTTCCCACTGTGGTTGTTTCTGCTCCCCTTCTGCCATTGCTCCTCTCGCAGGGAAGGGATGAATTAAGCTGGAAAAGCTGCATCCACTCCCTACTGTCAGGCAACCACAATTCTTTACTGGCTGGCTGCAATTTGTTATCAGCTCCTTTCAAGAGTCCCCTCACACAAAGGACAGCTCAGCAGCACATTTCGTACCTGCAAAGGCTCAGTGTGCTTTTTTGCCTTAAGCTGGAGAGAGGGCTACTTCCGGCAAACATTTTGCAAGCCTTAACAAAGGTGAATTTCAAATAATTCATATGGCCCTGCTCTGTCACATGGTTTTAAGCAGCCAACACATGTTGTAGATAGCCTGGACATGCATGCTAAGGGAGGATGGGTGGGCAGAGCAGGGTTTGGATGGCCTCCAGTCTGACTGGGTCCTTGGCACACTGGCTGCCAGCTCTGAGCAGCCCCTTCCCCTTTAGCCTGCTTCCCTGGTGTGCCTATCACCCCTCTTGCTTTCTCTTCCCTGCTCCATCCCTCTCTTCTTTCCTTTCACCTGTCTTTCTGTTTAGTTTTGTCCTCTGGAATAGTCAACAGAAACATCATGGATCTAAGATGACCCGTGCTGCTATCACACCTTCCTTCAGCTCATTCATTTGACCTCCATGCCCACACCTCTGCCTATTTAGTTTGGAAGCTCTTTGGGTTGGTACCAACTACTCTTCTGAGTGCCTAGTAAATCATAAGCCACTTAGCTGGTCTTTAGGCACTGCATTAGCAAACATGACCACTGGCAGTGATAATCCCAGAAACAGCAACTTCACCCTTTTAACATGTTAGAAACTCTTGGCAGATGAGGCACTGTGTTACAGAATCCCTTCTAGCACACAGCCTCTTGTGAACACAGTGGTGCACATCAGCACAACACGGTGGCGTGGCACAGGGAGCAGTTAGAGGGTAGTATTCCTTAGTGAAACAAAAGAGGAGGTTAATGTGACCTCAATACAACCATTTAAATAAAAACTTGACTGGTACTTGAGAGTTAATCCTCATTTTGGGGAAAAGAACAATGTAAGGTCAAATAGTCACAACCAGGAGCTGAGTTGCACATGAGTTACAAACTAGCTTTCTCAAACTCTATGATGGTTCACAGTTCAGTGCTGAACTAGAAGAAAAAAACCCAATGGCACTAAGTGAATCACCAGCATCTGTTCACACAGACGCCTGTTTTTTCCCTTCCATTCATGCATTTGACCAGGCTTGACCTACTTAGCAGTGAGCAGCTGGCAACAGCTTAGTCAAAAGATATGACTCCAGACTCCCAGATCACACAGGAAACATGTATAAAGTGCCTCCTTTGTACACATATGCTTCCTCTGTTTGACAGATAAAAAACCCCATTTGATAACATCAACAAGCACAGAAGTCCTCACATAAGGCAAAGACCGTGAGCCTTACCATGTCTTTAAATGCCCCAAGAATGGCTGCCGTAATAATCCCCAGAAACAGCCCGATGATGTTGAGGACTGTGGAGGACCACAGCAGCCTATACAGGTGAACCACATCCTGACAGCTGCTCACGCCGAGAAATTCATAGTAGCTGGAGGACTGCTCTGAACTGAAAAGGAATGCAGAAAACATCACTGCGGTGGGTATGGCTTTGCCCATAATACAGTGCACCAGAGGATCTAACCCCTCCTCTCTTTGGCAAGGTACTTCACCCATGCTCCCACCAAACACCACTGAACTGGAGAAAGCTCTACTGTAAACAAAAATTGGCTCTGCTAAATGCCAGCATTAAACACGTGGTCCAACTAATACCAACCCCAGTTTGACTGATCAGTGTCGTGCACCAGCAGGGACTCTTTTTTTTCTGCTCAGGGTCTCTGAATACAGGCATAGTCCTGGCATACGGATGCTGCCCTGGTCATTCGGCTACCACCTAAAGCATGCTTAGCATTGTTTTTTGTCCCAGCTCACCTGGAAATCCGCTGGCACCTCTGAAACTGGAGAAGGCAAGTTGCTTAAGCATTACTTCAACCACAGGAAGGGAGATTTTGCCAGCTGGCTACATTTGTTTATGGTGTCTGCGGTTCCAAATTAACAGATGCAACACAGCACAGTATAAAGATGTGCCTTTACACTATGGATCACAGTATCCAGAAATCTTTGTTTGTTCACATTTCTACACTGCACTGGCTATTGTAAATCAAGCATGTTGTGAAGTTAATCCTCATCGTCTTGCTGAAAGTCAGAAATACTCTACTGCAAAATTTGAAACCACAGTTTCCTGCAGTTCTTTCCAGTACCTGCCTCCATGCTAGCCCACTAATGAGCTCCTAGAGCAGCTATTTCAGTTGGAAAGATTTTTTAAATGCCAAGTCTGTTTTTGCACTGTTATGGTAGAAACCAGAAGTGAGTAATTTGTGCTCACTCTTCTGTTCCTTCATCCTCAGTGCCTGGGGCAGCAGTGAGATGGTGGTTAGGGACAGCTGTGAAGAGGAAGGTAGCAGCGTGGAGAAACCCCCAACATTTCTGGGAAGAATCAAGCCAAGCACAGTAATTCCTGGAAATGTCCAATCATTTGTTGTGGGGCATGGTTCTGGCGCTGTGGATCTCCTACTGTTGAGTTCACTTGGGCCCTATCATGAGCCCAAATGTTGTTTAACTAAATAAACCCATAGCTTCAGCTGCCACGAGGCTGAGGAAATCTGACCTGCGATCTTGCCTGCGTACGGGTCTATCGCATGGCTGACACCAAGTCACTTGTGTGACTGTGTCTCCTCCTACTTCTCTCCAGCTGTCCTGTGAACTGGAATTGCCAAGTGTGCAGAGCAGCAAGACTGCTCCTTTACTCTGGATTTGCCCATGCCATGCCATAAGATCTTGCTGCCCACTGTGGATTGCTGACAATGGCAAAACACACATGTTGAATTCTATCACTGAATACTGTCTCAGCAGTGACCAGTCCCAGGTGTTTCAGACAAACCCAATGTCTTAGAAAAAAGGCACTGAGGATCTTTGGAGGGAGGGAGAGTATTCCTCATCACTCCTTGTTGCTACCTTATGATTTAAGGCAACAGTTTTGGTTGCCTTATTTGATAACTTCGAACACTTCCACTCCTCCAAGATCCCTGTTCTCTTCTGTATTGGGTTGGGCTGTTCCACTCAGTGTTAACCCATGGGTTAACTTGAGCCTACAAGGAAGCTGGGGGGGGACTTTTTACAAGGGCCTGTAGTGACAGGACAAGGGGGAACGGGGTTAAATTGAAAGTGGGGAGGTTTAGATTAGCTATCAAGAAGAAATTCTTCACAGAGAGGGTGGTGAGGCACTGGCACAGGTTGCCCAGAGAAGCTGTGGATGCCCCACCCCTGGAAGTGTTCAAGGCCAGGCTGGATGAGGCTTGGAGCAACCTGGCCTAGTGGAAGGTGTCCCTGCCCCTGGCAGGGGGGTTGGAACTGGATGGTCTTTAAGGTCCCTTCCAACCCAAACCATTCTGTGATTCTATGAACATGCAGCAGTTAATTGTGCACCACAGAAGAAAACATTCCCAGTGTAAATATACTGCATCACAACTATGATGTTCCATCATTTGTCTGTCATAGAAAAGGTACCAAAATTGTGTATACTCTACCTTTCCCATGTCACCTGTTTTGTATTAGCTCCAACATGTCCAGATTTAACGCTTCTTACAGAATCAAAAGACTAACATTTAAAGGGAATTTTGATCCATTCCACAGAACTGCACTCACTGTGTCTCCATGTGCATGAGAAATACTCATGCATAGATGACTTCCCTCTAGTGCCAAATTTCATTTTGCTTCTCTAGTTGAGTCAGGATCTGGGCAAGGGCTACTCTTTTATGCAGAAGCCTTGCGTAGAACGTGCCAGCCTCATTCCCCTATACCTAAAATGTTCGTCTGGCAGCATGCTAGCCAAGGCTTACAGAGGTCTGAGGTTATTCAAGGCTGCTAGCATGTGAAAAGATGGCAAAACCAAAATAAAACAGGAGACGTAGGAAGAAAGAAGAGATGTACATAGAGGGAAAGAAAGAGGAGTGACTGTGGGTCAGCTGTAGAGGGTTGCAGAGGTTGCATGAGAGTGGATGGTACGATGTCACTGAGGTGTGCAGAGGGTGAGTCAAGCAGAAGGTGTGCTCTGGGAAACGCCCCAGTTTCTCGCATGTGACAAGACATGGTGCTGCCTGCAGCTGAAATCTCTGTGTGCCAGGTGGCCAGTCAATTGTGTGAGTTCCTTATCTGTCTACCACATTATAAAGCCTTGGACTTTGCTGTGATGTAGTTTTCCTAAGCACCTTTTTTACTCTTGTTAAATCGCTGCATGGCAACCCTGTGCTGATCTTCATAAACATATGCAGACATTTCCTCTCCTCTCTTCTGACATCTCACGCTTTGGGAATGACGAAGTCAAATGGACAGCTTCAGGAAACCCTCATAAGACCCTCTGTATCCATCCTATGACAATTTAGCACAATCCCATGCCTACAGAGGCTGTGGCTAACAAAACAGCTCCGCATATGCCTACAACACAGTCTGCTCATGGACACCTATGTTCCTGTTTATTTTGTTTCCCCCAGTTTGGTAGGAAAAAAAAAAGGTTTCATTAAATCTAATGGGAAAACTGCATTTCAAGATCAACAGTACACCTTGACAGGGCTATGACTGAGTGGTCGGTTTTGATAACACAGCAAAGAACTTATTGACATATCTAAAAGAAAAGAAACTGAAATAATGCCAGCACTAATATGCAACCCCTGACCTCTTCTCAGCCTGCATCAGGATTTCAGTTGCAGAGGAACTGGATTACTCAGCATACAAGTCCCTCGTGTTGCTTGTCCAGGCCCCCCACCCCCCTGCCATCATTTCAGAGAGGGGTCAAACAACCAAGAATTTCTCAGGCGCCAGCGACTGCACGCAAGTACTTACTTCTCACAGTTGTACAGGTCGCAGCAATAGCATGTGTTACTCTTTATTTTCAGCTGGCACTTGCTGTTTAAGGTATAACATGTCACCTGCCAAAAAAGAAGAAACTGACTTTCATTCTCAGTGTTTCACTGTTGTGTGAATCATCCTACTGACCACAAAGCAGCAGTTACTGAGGTGTCAGCTTTTATTACCTGTTGTGCAGAAAGATCCTGAGGTTCCAAAATCCACAACTGCAGAGCAGAAGGACATCCCTGAGCTCCCTTAAGTTTTATTTGGGACAACAGCCCCTGAGTCTCAGGGCGTTACACTTTGGAGCCCAGAGCCTCCAGCACTGCCCTGCAGCCAGGGCTGCCAGAGTTTTCAAGCCCTTTGCTGCGCTGCCCGCTGCTATTTTGCTAAGACCCAGACTCTGCAGCTGCAAGATGCGGATCCCTATGGCTGTGATGCAGGGAACATGGGTCTTGAGAGATACACCACAGCAAGACACTCAAGTGAATAAGAATACCACTCCATTATAGTGTGGAAATGGGTAAAGAAGTCAATTTATCTGAACAGTTTCCAAAACTGGGAGCTCTCTCCCTTCCGTAACGCCACCCTGAAGAAGGAAATAATTAGGAACAACAACAAGAACAATCTCCAAACCCAGAAACAAAACTGCTCAGAAAAGACCCAAGCACTCCAGCAAATAAGTACCCTTTACTTCAGGCTCTTGAACAGAAAACTGAAAGGGTTTATTTGTGTGAGCAGGAATTGCAGGGATGGACAGATGTTAGAACAATAAAGGTAGGCACACGTAAGCCACTCTCCATCCAGACAAGAAACCATTTTAATGACTCCTTAATGTGGTAAGTATTAATCACTTCTATTTGGCACTACAGGCCAATTGAAATATTTTATATGTAAGGCTTTTCTCCTCTGAGATTTTTAGCTTATGGAATCTGAAATCCTGGAGAAGTGTCAGGTTTTAAAAGCTAGCAGGTCAGAAATACATTCTTTCTATAGTTTTTATTTTGATAGAAAAAATGTACTGTAACCACTGAGAAGTATTTTGTTCACAAAATGCAAAGAAAATGTACTCTTGAATGGAAAACTCATCATAATGAAAAAGTAGAAGGGGCTTGCTTTTGAAAAGCTTCTGTCAGACAGTTCTGCTTAGCCATGAATGTGTTAGTCTGTGGGACAGTCTCCCCATGAGATGTTAAACCAAATGTTTCTCAGCTCATGAGTTCTGTATCTGTGGATCCTTTTCAGTGTGAAAACTGCCACTGTTGAGGAGTCTTTACTCCTCATGTGCTTGTTCCCAGCAAAAAGGAAAGCCTTAAACACACCCTCATCCAAGCACCAGAGAAAGTCCATCTTGCAGCAGGTCACAGACTTGACACACTTATCCTTAGCAGGATTTTCTTGAACAGTGGAAGTTGGGTGACAAAGCTCAAATTAAAAGGAAGTTAAAATGATGCCTTGGGATTGCTTTGCTGCCCAGGACAAGGCTGTACCTGTGATTAGTGTCTCATATAAATCAGCTCGTCTAACCCAAAATGGAAGTTAGGTTATAAAAGGATGGTCTCGGTCTAGGTTGCAATCTGGAAATGGAGCTCACAGCTTGATACAGACACATGCCACAAGAGTATCTCACCCTGAGGACCTCGTTTCGTTCACCTTGTTCTGTTATGTCTGAACTTAACTGGAATTTCACCTAAGGGCTTTGCTGGCCTGAAGTCCCACTCAGCTGCAGCTCAGCCTGAGCTGCTGTTCACTGCAGAAGTGGAGCGCGCTACCATCAAAGACTGCATCAGCTTAATCAAGATCCAGCTCAGGAGTGACTAAAACATCACATCTGGCTACTTCTCAAAGCAGGCTGAAACCTGACCCTGGAGCGCAGCGTGCCGGTGCATCCGCTACCACAGCCATTTTGCTGGGACGCCCTAGTGCTTTGACCCCTGGCATGCAGTCAAAATGGCCTAGGACCTGCCTAGTTAAAATACCCTTTTCCCATTACAGATGGGAATGTGCACGATTGGGATCGGAGGGGTTCGTAAAGTGGAGAGGGCTGCTAAAAAGGTGGTTTATTCTGATGCATGGCTTTGGGGACCACTTCTGATAGGAAGTAAAAGTAATTTTTCCCTCTC
Source organism: Eurypyga helias (assembly GCF_000690775.1). NCBI lineage: Eukaryota > Metazoa > Chordata > Aves > Eurypygiformes > Eurypygidae > Eurypyga > Eurypyga helias. The sequence continues at coordinate 41,415 of NW_010224901.1, forward strand.
CAAGCATCAGTAAGGCCAGAAGTACAAAAGTGAGAGATCAGCAAGATCTTAAAGATGTTTTTAGCAGCTTCCAGACTACAAGGTATATTATATTAGTGGCCAAGGGAGTTACTGTAGTTGCCTATTTTTACCACTGCATTTTTAAAACACGCAAAGAGCAAGACACTCCTTTTTAGGAGAACAGTGAATAAACCAAAATAAACAAATTACTGTGTGGTGTGAGCAAGGGTGGTGGAAACAGGCCATTTGTGGGTATTCTGCATGTCAAGACCTATTATTTCATTTCACTGACCAGACATTTAGCTTTTACATGTTCTGGCTGTTTGTGTCTGTCTATCCCCTCAGCAGCAATTGAAGAGATGTTCTCACCTCATGGTAATTGCAAGAAAATCAAATTCTTTCTGCCTTGAGCAAAGAGAAGAAGCAAACCAGGCAAACTAAATGAGCTGGAGACCGCTCACAGGCTACAGATGGCAATCAAAAGGAAACTTGGGCTCAGTGAACAACTTGCCTTCCTAGTTAGGTGTTTGCCTGGCATGCAGAGCATGGCCCCTGCTCACTAGCTGGCTAACTTTGGAAAAGCAAAAGCCAAGTTCAAATGCCACGGATCATTAACTCTGAAGTGGCACATGCTGATTCTAGATCACTGGACAATGACACCAGAATTTTATTACAAACTAACCACACTTTTAAAAGATACAGGGTGGTTTGGTTTTGTTGGGTTTTTTGGGTGTGGGTTTTTGGGGGGGTTTTTTGGTGTTTTTTTTTTTTTCAGAACAGAGCAAGGAGCTCTGGGTGGCCCAACTTTAGACTTTCTCAGAATCTGCAGAGCTGGGGAAACCTGTCTGGCCAGAAGCCCGAGGCTGGGGTCACCTACAGGGAGTTGTGGTCAGTGTGACACCAGCTACATGCTTATTACAGGAATCAGAGGCATTTCTCAGGCCATGTCTGAGTGTGCACACACACACTTTAGAAGGGATGGAGTAAAACTCAGAGGAAAGGCTGTTGTCACAGATCGTAAGTTTGTCAGAGTAGGTCTTTAGGCGAGGAGGTCAGTGAAATATTTTTGTCATACGCTGTCTGGAATCAACAATGAGGTGCCCTAGCAGCAAGATTTAAGGAGTATTAGCTGCTTAACCTGGTAATATACTTTGCTAATCTGCCTAGAATTATTGACAGTAACATTCCCCATACGCTGTTTCTTAGCCATGGGAGGAATGGTGATGAAGGACATCTGGCTTTTTGTAAGTTATACCACTGTTTAGCTGTTCTCAGTCCTGCTCTCCTTGATTTTCTCTTCACTCCCACCAGTTTACCACAATAATAAAATGAAAAATAAAAAAAGAAACAAAATCTGGACTTCTTGGGAGGCTAGCCATTTGGGTTTGGGCACTTTTCCAACCATGTTAATGTCATTGAGATAATAAAAAAGCTGAATTCAAACCACTGACATTCTTGGCCTGTGCTGGATAAATACAGAGAAGATTTGAAGTCTTCTGGACAATGCAAATGGATTCATTTAGATATTTCCTATTCCACTTGAAGTCTCCAAAAACCTCCCTGGAGAAAGATGCCAATGTGACAAATACATTCCAGACAGCTATTATACAGTATAGATGGACTAGGAATCATTCCAGTCCCAGAGTAATGTACTGGATAGAAACACTGATGATGACTCAAAACCTCACTGGTTGTAATGATTTGCAGTCATCAGAGGCTTGGACAAGTGGGGAGTCATTTGCGGGACAAAAACCCAGTAAGGTTTCTCTCAACCCTACATGCACAGACACGCGCTCAAACACCTGCCTCCCTCCTCCCCAGCCCCTCAAAGCACAGCAGAAATGAACGTGGGATGAGGTGAGTTTTTTACCTCTGTCTGGTGGGCATCGTACAGGAATCCTGTTCCACTTGAATAAAACTGGCACCTTTTATTATACAAAGGTCTGAGTTCCTGTAAAGAGAAAAACAGCCCGAAAGGTACTCAGTCTGGAGGAAGTGCGAAGGCACCATGTCCCATGCCCCCATGCCAGATGCTTACAGCTCTGTGGAGCTGAAGCCAATGCAGACATTAGGTAAGCAGCTCACACACCCCTGTGATGGCTTTCTTTCCAGATTCTCCTCGGGGTTACAGTTTCCTTCCTCACTCTGCCACTAAGCTGTGTGAGTATCATTTATTTTTCCCTGCACCAGTCACCTCTTTCAAGAAAACATCACCCCTGCCATTTAACCACTTCTCTCCCTGATGTCAAATAGTCCTATGAACAGTCCACTGACTCTTTTTCCTGCTACAGTTTCTTATCTAGCACCAAGAATTACTTTGCTATTTATCTTCAAGATATGTGACTTCCTTTTCAAAGGATTTCAACAATGTCCGTAGTGAAAACAAAGGCAAATAGCTAATACTTTAAGCATTTCACTTACTACACGCACTTTAAACCCCAAAGGCAAAACAAAGAATAACGAAATGAAGGCGTAAAGGGGAAGTAATTTGCACTATTTGGTTTTGTCTTATTTTCCATTTATGCTTATTGCAAAAGATGCATTCACTGCTCATATTTCATATTTTCCTTGTAACAGTTCCCACAGGCTGATATAAAGGAAGAACACAATGAAATATCCTTGGCCTGAGGGAAGATCTGTGTTTCCAAACTTGGTGAATGGCCACTTTGATGGCTAGAGGGTGCATACCTCAGTGTCAGGACTAGACCATATTTGCCTAGGGAGGATTTGATGACTGAAGAGTCCCCTGTGATGAGATGTCTATCCGAAAATGAAGTGTGGGAATGGGTTATGTTGGCAAAAACAGCCTTTTTCAACTTTCTGTCACTTATCTAGTCCTGTTCTGTGTCTTCAAAAGCACTCAAGTGCTCCTCAATATGTCAGTCAGACCACTTCCAAGAGAGATGGAAACCCACTATCTGCCATCCCCTCTTTTGAGGGGGAACTTATAAGCAGAGAACTACTTAAGTTGTTAGCAGAAATCTGTGCTGATTAACTTCGAAAATTCTATGACCCATTCAGGAATAACCCAGAAACTGCAGAACTGCACTACTTAAGATCACTACTGAGTATTCTATGCTTGTTGGATAATGAAGTGTGAACTGTATAAATCTGCTGACCCAAAACACACAATCAGTTAAAATGCATTCCTAGGCAAGAGTGCAGACAGGTCAATGAATAAAGCTCATCCATCGGCTTGTTTGCCTTTCTGATTACTTTGGCAAACCCAAGGAAGTTTGGACACCAGCTCCCAAGGGTTAGGGAAAGGATAGCTTCCTGCATCCAAAAATATTTATTTATATTACACAAGTGTAAGAAAAAATGCTTCAGTAACTCTTTTTCTCCAGAAGAAAAGCAAATACCACACAAACAGCATGCCATGTCTTGAACTATGACAACATTCTTCCATAGGCCTGGGAAAGCACTAGCCTTTAGCCATGACTTCCAGGGACAGATCTGGTTGGGAGGACTAACAGGATTGTAGTTTCTCTGCTAGCAGAGCAAGCATAGTATCAGCCAAAGGCTGTGCTGCTCTTCTTTCACAGATTATCTTACTCCAATCCTGATTTCATCTGTTGCATGGGGATGAAATGAGAGAAGGGGAGTGAGCAGTAGAAATGTCTTTTTCTGCCATGAAGAGCAAATCCATGAAGAACTGTTGCCCGTTATATTCACAACAATAACAAGTTTCATTTTGACCCTGGAAGGGGCGTGATGGTCAAGTGCAGAGAGCCCAAATGGTGTTCTCAGTACTGCTGGTGAGGAGAAATGGCTTGAGGAGAGCTGGGCAGATCCAGCAGATCAAGAACTGGCTGTGCATCTGGTGTCAGCAACAGGAATTTGGCTTTTATGACAATGAGAACACCTTTCACGATCAAGAACTTCTTGGAAGAGATGGGATCTACCTGATTAATCAGGACAAAAGCATTTTTGCCTACAGTCTAGTCAACTGTTGACAAGAGCTTTAAATTAGGAGCAACAGGAGAGGAAGATGAGGAATAGCAATCAATTGAGGAAGCAGTGTACCAATGAGACAAGTTAAGTGATCAGGGTGATGTGGACAAGAGAAATCTCATAATCAACATAGCAGGGCTAAAAGGGCCCCACTTTAAGTGTATGCACATGAATAAGGAAGCACCCATAGCACCCGTGTGCTGGGTCCAGTGCTGGGCTCCCCAGCATGAGAAAGACATGGACATACTAGAGTGAGTGCAGAAAAGGACCATGAAGATAATTAACAGACTGGAGCATTTGTCGTTAAGAGAAGTAGCTGAGAGAGCTGGGACTGTTCAGCCTAGACAAGAAAAGGCTCAGGGGTACCTTATCAGTGTGTATCAATACCTGATGGAAGAAGTAAAGAAGATGGAGCCAGACTTTTCTCAGTGGTGCTTAGGAAAAGGACAAGAGGCAATAAGCACAAACTGAAATACAGGAAATTCTGTTCAGACCTAAGAAGAAATATTTTTACTTTATGGGTGATTAAACACTGCAACAGGTTTCTCAGAGTGGTTGTGGAGTCTCCATCCTTAGAGATACCCAAAGCCCAACTGGACACAGTTCTAAGCAACCTGCTCTAGTTGACGCTGCTTTGAGGAAAGAGGGTTGGATCTCCAGTGGGGCTTCCCAGCCTCAGCAACTTGGTGATTTTGGGAAGAGGGTCAGAGCCTACCTCAGGATATGAGCACACTAACAGGTTCTCTCAAAGTATCACAGGTTGTGAATTTAGCACATACACCTTAGCACCTGAAGAGAGATGCTCCCTGACCTTACCTTCTGGGCATGCATGCCCTCACTACAGTCTGCTGATGAGCAGTAGTGTGATCACACTACAAGGCTGTGTCTGGCCCTGAATGCTAAGGTCCTCCCCACAGGCACCTCTGTATTGTGTTAAAGGCAGTGGGAAAGCTGTCTAATCTGTCTCCATCAAGTACAGGAAGATCGTCACCTCTTGGGTCCCCCAGCTTTCCTACCCTTTACACCTCTTTCCTCTTAAAAAAAAAAAAAAAAATTGGTCTTTGTCTTGGTTTGGTCTTTGAGGGAGAAGACAAACACGCTTTTCATCCAAGTGTGCTTGTGACTGAAAACAGCACTGTTCCCCGTGGAGAGACGTGATTGATTAATCCATACCAGCTATTATCGTTTCATACTGCTGTGCAGCAAAAAGGTCAAAGCTGCACCGTGGAAGCGACCACGGTGAATACAGTTACTACATTTGCATGCACAGTCATGGTAAATGAGGACTTTCCCTCATGCACCTGATTTTGAAAAGCCAGCCTGCTGCTCTAGTGAAGCCAGCTTTCTGCAGTCAGTCTGTTCTCCTCAATGCATTTGTACGTGCAATCAGTCTGGCGAGCCCAAACCAAAATAAATGAGTGATGATCCAGCGCATAAGAATAATAAAGATTAGATAACATTGACCTTATCCAGACACCCACAGAACTCAACACCTAAAGCACACAGCTTTTAAGTAGAGGCACACTGGAGATGCTGAAAGGCTGCATTGGCAAAAGCTTCCTTCTGAATTAGATTTTCATGCCACAGAGGGGCTGTGGTCTGTCTGCCTACTAAGGTGTTCGTACGAACAAGGCACCACACAGACATTGTTTGTACGAACAAGGCACCACACAGACATTAACAAGTGTTTAAAAATTAGCCAACAGCATGTCACATCGCATTAGCACTTATTGGATTTTATAGGCCTCTCTAATAACAAAGGCAAATGAGACATACTTCAAAGATACAAAAGTATTTCTGACAGACTGCTCATAAAATATATTTTCATATTGTTCATTGCAGACTGTGTATGAATATAGGATACCTACCAGTCCTTGATTCTACTGCTTATAGCAATACTGGTAGACACAGAGCTATTATTACATGCTATATATGGAAGTATATATATATTTCATCTATTAACAGTTGCTTTAAAGTATATAGCAACAGTATTCTGTTCAACTAATTTGATATCCTTTGATACCAGGAACTTCCTCAACCACTGTTATTGGAACAGAGCTATGGAATACCTCCCACTGATGTGTAATATTAATACATTACTCTATAATAAATAATGCATTCCCCTTCTCTGCTTCTTTGCATAACTCTTTAACTGGAAATGGGCGAGTGGGAATGACCTGTTGGTTACAGCGCTGCTGACATACACAGAGGGCAGACACCAACAGGCCGGCAAAAAGAGGAAGAATTCTGCATAAAAACATAGTTGCATGCTTGGGTTTATTTATTGATGGAAAGGAAAAATGGATGGGTTTTATTCAATCCTTCTGAGCACCACAAAAGATTATTCCTTAGCTAATTATGTATGAGTGCGTTTGTGTATAATGGGCAGATACAGTCAGATTGCCATCAGTCTAAGTTTAGAATATTTTCAGAGGTGTCAAAAGAATATCTGGACACCCAGTAATTCCCTTCAATTTCAGGCAAATCAGAACTGCTCGGTCTTTCTTGAACCCTGCGGAGAAAACTGCAGCTTCCCCTGTTCTTGCAGTGTTTTTATTTCAGTATTTTTCTTGCATGTGTACTAGAACCTGGGAGTGATGAACAGACAGCTAAGAGGGAAGGCTTTATGCCAAGGAAGAGAAGAATTGGTCCAAATACAGTGTTTTGGTTTGGTTGGTTCTTTCTTTTAAGAGCACACAATCAAAAAAAAAATTCCCTTTGATGGTTTGAGCATTGCAATACATTATTTGTGTAAGGCAAGCATTCTTTGAACAGTGTCTTTGGTGGATTTGATACCATGTCTGTGGGCGGAGGTCGTATGGCTCTTAACTGAGGTATGGAAAGTAGGTTTTTCTATTCCAGTTTTTGTTTCCTTGGAGAACACATATATTTTGGGTAACATAGGGAAAATTCCATCTCCCTTATGTGTAAGTCCACTTTCTGAAAACTGACATAATAGCATAAACTGCATTGAATGAAATTTATGCCATACTTTACAGACACAAAACATGGTTAATAATTTATTGAAATAATTATATAGTGAGGGCTATTTTTTTCCAATTACAGTATTTATTTAGTCTTAGCTTCCATGGTTGCATCGATAAAAGTGTAGATTAATCAGTGCCAGGGAATGTTCCCAGGCCTGAAACTCAATCATCTAGCCTATTAAATTGTTAGAACAGTGCCTGTGATGGCTTTGGCCTGGGCAAGCAATCACTCTTCCAAAACCATTTCTGGGCATGGCTTGGAAATTAGCACGGGCCAAGAACCATTCCCAGTTAAGTAATTTGGACATTGCCATGCTGCCTGTGACTCTAAGAGTCTTTAAGAGAAAAGACGTGGGCTTCACCATGCCAGTTGGCCTGGGGACCACAGAATGGTGCTGGGCACATGTAAAAGACGAATATAGATAAAATTGAGGAGTCCAAAACCAGGCTAATGTTTGTAGTGCCTCATTAACTTGAAGTTTCTAATTTTCTGCTTTCTTCCTACAAGTTTGTTTTCTGGGGTTTTTTTTAGGTCCTTTTGATCTACAGCATAGCTAGCAATGAATAGGAAAGGGAGCTGCCAAGATTTTTTTCAAGTTTAACCTTAAAAACAAACCAAAACATAAACCTTCGGTGCCAGCTTGGCCTTGTGCCAACAGCTGGGTGTTCTGGAGATTATCACTCCCTGCAGGATCAGGCTAACTTTCTGAAAGCAGGCATGCAAATATGAATAAATAGATGTTATTAGCAACTAGCTTGTGTGCTTTTCTGGAGGGCTAGATGGAGCACAAGTGTCTGTCTCGGCCTCACACTGACTGAGAGCAGATGGCACATGTGAGCACACAGACTGGAGAGCTTTCAGACCAAAGACAGAAGATTCTCATGAAAGAAGGTGCCAACACATTAGGAGTCTGGGAAAGCAGGCAGACTGGATCACTGTCTGGGGACCTGAGCTAAGGCTGATTGGATCCCATCCTGTTCAAATAATGAGAGGAAATGCTACAGATCTTTTTTCATTACTCTCTCTCTCTGACCGAGAGCTGTTTCTTGGTTGTCTTCAACAACATTCTCAATGAGATGGATGTCTCCTGAAGAAGACCACTTCTAGAAGATCCCAGGGATCCACAGGAGTGATCAATACAAACCTTTGTGCTTTCACTCATAAACAAACAAGAAAAATTGTGCATTTTTAAAATGCTATGAACTGCTTCCATGTTGGCTGTGACAAGATGGGTATTAAGGAACATTTGAGCCTAAGGTACAGGCCAGTACCCTCAATCCTGCAGTGAGGGGGTATCAGCTTTAAGAAACAAAACTTTTTAGACTTCTGTTTGCTCCCCAGGCTTGCAACTCCCACATAAAGCACATGATCATACCTTCTGGAATCAGAAACAACAGCATGTTTTTTTGACAATTGTTTTGGGCTTTTACTCATTGGCAACTAAACATGCAATTTAGTTTTCAGTTTGCAATTTCTGGAACAGAAGAGGCTTTCATAAAACAATTTTTCTTGCAGAATTTCATTATTTTAAGAAAAGAGAAGAAATAATACACCCCACCACCACGGGGCTCAGTGGGCTTTTCCTCTCTCCCTTCAGTGTCAGGGGCTGTTCTTGTGGGAGTGCCAGGCATCAGCTCCTGGCCTTTGCTGCACTGGCTTGAGCAGATGTGCTCTGCCAGTCAGCATCAGGGATGCTAAAGGGCCTGGTACGTGAACTGACCACTGCATCTCTGTCTCTCTCATTCACCAAGAAAGTCAAAACACCTAATAGACTGGCTGTAAGCATTTGGCTGACAGCAATCTGGGATGCTGTGGTTGCTACAAAACACCAGGTGTTAAAAAACTGTGACCGTGAAAGGAAGTCCAGATGTTAGAATATAAAGTCCTGAACACTATGGAGAGATGCCCAAAAGACAGGAATTAGGCAAGTACAGTTATGGGAAGAAAACAAACTGTACTTGTGGACTTGGCAGTGTTAAGTTTATAGCTGGGCTCACTAATTTTAAAGGTCTTTTCCAACCTAAATGATTCTATGATAATTCCTACCTGCTTCACATTTTGACCATGCACCAAGAGTCTTTTCTAGGATTATTAACAGATTGTATCTCTTTGCCACCAAGCTCATCAGCAGCTTTTGAATCCAAATGTCAGTTCAGTTTTACTTCGTCAAGTGGGCCTCCAAGTCTCTCCCTTTCTTGACTAGTGACATAGAAAGCCATGGGCTGTCAGGGTGTTCACAGTGCTGGCTGGGATTTGGAAGAGTGAGTGCTATAAAAAAGAGCAAGCCATTTCTGGACTCCCACAGTCCTATGTCTGTGCAGCAGCCTAGCCCTGAGGTTTCTGGACTCCCACAGTCGTATGACTCTGCAGCAGCCTAGCCCTTAGGTTATGCTACTGCAATGGGCTGCAATGGGCTAGACTATCAGGAACAGAATGTTTTAAAATATTTTGGCCATTTTTTCAAAATTCAGCTGATAAATAGCAAACTATATTAAGAAACTATAAGGCCTAGAATTATGTTTTCACGTGTTCTTTTGATGTAGACTTGGACAGTGGGTGTTGATTCAGTTTCTACATGCATTGCCCCTGCCTTAAAAGTCGAGGCTTCCCAAATGTACAGTTGAACAAACTCTTCAAGATAATATGCAATGAGACAGAGAGACAGGATGCTTCTGTCCGTGCCATCCTACTACTGTAACTACAACACAGTATTGATCCCCTGGTGCAAAAAACACGTTCCCAGTTTTGTATAGACACTTAGGAGACAGTGTGACACTATTTGTTTACAGATTTTGGTTGAGGTCCTGCCATGAGAGCAATGCTGAGAGTTTCACTCTAGACGGAAGGCAGTGCTTACCCTTTCTCGTGTTCCTCCATCTGCCCTGCATGAACTTAACTTAGGAGCTAATCTTCTTCCAGAAATGCTGGGCTCCAGCCTAGGGACCCTGCCTGTCTCATCTGCTCTGCTGAAATAATCCAACTCCAGTGCTGAAAATAGGAAAAGCAGCTGGTGTGGCTTAAACACTTCTTTACTCTCACAAACCAGATTTACTTCACACTGTGTTTTCCAGGGCCTCTTTTCAGGATTTCTATTCAATTTGAAAGACTAGATCCTACAAAATCCTCTTCTCCTAATGCTCAGGAGCAGTAGATATTTATTTCGGGTCTTTCAAACCAACAAGTACTCAGAGTACACGTACACTGTCATGACTGAAAAACACACATGTATGGATCGATCTCACTTTGTATTTCCTCATTGATTTTTCTTCCATTTAAGATATTTTGTGGCAGTAGCCTCATTTGTTTGGGGGAGGTTTCTGGGACGGTAGTAATGCTACAGTCAAATAAAAAGCCTCCAGATGCCAGAGCTGCCCCTTTGCTAGATGATGTACATGGTCAGGTCTGTTCTCGAGGAATATAGTTCTATTAGGAGAGGTTAAATCCTCTTCAAATAGTGGGTTTTTTGGTTTTCTTTTCTCTCCATGATTTTTGGCCACACTCTGCCTTGGCATGAAGGTGGGGGGCAGACGTCCCTCAGCGTTCACCACCATATGCAGTGCAGCAGGACAAGTAGCAGAAACAGGAGCTGACTTCTGCTGTGCTGTGGTGGTACTGGGGAGCTGGGGCCACACAAGACTCCAGTGAGGAAGCCTACTACTGCCTTAATGACCGAGACTTCTGGCAAATCCAACCTTGGCACTTGGAATGTAACTGCTTTTCTTAGTCAGATTTTGCTACCTCATGTCTCTCAGGATGACGCTGTAGACTTTCCTATGATACCTACCAAAGCTATTTTGCGTAGTTAAAAACTTAGATTTACCACTGGCTTTTACACACGTTTCTTATGATGTAATTAGCTAATATTATTCAAGGCTGTAATTTTAGTTATTGCTTGATGCAGTTAGATATTTAATTGTTTATTATAGTTGATTACTTACACTGATTACATTACCCTGATTATAGGGTTTGTTATATGAACTGATTGCTCTGTCTTAATTATAATGATGTTGCACTATGTGAGTAATTAACTTTTCCACAAGAATGCAAGAACTGTTTATTCTGTTTCTGGTAATCTAACTCAAATACATGAAATATAACCCATCTCCTCCCTTTTGCCTTAATGCTATCAGAATATGTTCAAAATATATAAGTCTCTAAGTATACTACTGGAGGAAGTGTAACACACTAACCTTTACACTTACGAAGTGCTGAATATCCTGCTGACTGAAATGTAGGGGTTTTGTATTTATAATGTTATTTTGTATTTATTTTATATTAAAGGGAAGGAATAGAGGCTGCATTAAGTGCATCTAGTTGAGCAATATACACATTGAATATCTACATCTACACATAAAATGCTGGAGGATTAGTTAATGTTGTGGTGTTGAATTCAACTTTCAGAGCATGGCACACCAACAGGGACCTTTAAATGTCCCCATTATAATCTAAGTAATGTAATAACTTGATGTACGAGATATTTATGTTAGGTATTAAGCAGAAAACACACAGAAAATAGATGTTTATGTCCAACAATTTCCCACCAAAGCTCTCTATCATCCCTGTAAAGGACAGACCCCCACTGACACACATCACAGCGCACTAGAGGCCAGGCTGGAAGAGTGCATCCAAATGGAAGGGACTTCAGGACTAGGCCCAAAATATAAGACAGTAAAAAGTCCATGAGAGATGCCCCAGGAAAAATGGAAAGACATGAGTTATAAAATTAAGACAGTCTAAACAATTAGTGAAATGATTCATGCATACCCTGATTGCCCAGGTGTTGTGGTTTAACTCTGGCTAGCAAAATACCATGAAGTCGCTCTCACAGATCCCCCCTCCCCTCCTCCAGCAGAGGGGGAGGAGGAGAGGGAGAATCACAGGGAAATCACAGAGGGGAGAATCACAGGGAAAAGGACAGGGAAGTTCATAAAATTGAGGTAAGA
>NW_010224902.1:0-234 GCF_000690775.1 Eurypyga helias
CCTGTCTTAAACCACGACACCAAGCAGAGGCTTGCTGGAAGGTCGTAGCCTCAACAGCAAAGAATTAATTAAGAGCTCTGCTTTTGAGGGAGCATCTTTTGGGGGGGCTCGTCTGGAAGCCAACCGCTTCAGGGGACTGTGAGGCAGGCAGCGACGGTTCGCGTCAGGCGCGGGCCTTTGGCCTCCACGGAGGCGGTTGGGTGGCGTCGGTTGACTTGTGGGTCTTCCAGACCG
>NW_010224902.1:516-780 GCF_000690775.1 Eurypyga helias
TCGGGGAGTAAAAGCTGGCGTTTGTAGCGCAACTAGCTCGTGCTTGAGGCGCAGATGTTCTTGGGTGTCAAGCCGCCTGCACCAAAACTTCCCTGTTGCTTTAAGCTGTCAGCAGAACTGGGTTCTTCCCTGCCCTTGTCCAGTTTTCCCTGACTCTCCTACCGAATTTCTCCCATAAATGGGGTTTCTGAACTCCTTCAGAGAGAACGCACGCGTCGGGGAGAGTTGGGAGCTTCCCTGCGGTGGTCCGTCTGCCGGCACCGG
>NW_010224902.1:800-3321 GCF_000690775.1 Eurypyga helias
TCTGCGGCACAGATTAACGCTCCGTTGTGCTGTTTGAATTTTGAGGGCGGCAGATGCCAAGATTCCCGTCTTATCAATGACCGAGGACCCCAACGTCTCCCTCGTCTGCCAGTTCCCATTCAGCTGGGTTTTGAAAGCCTACCTGGACGCCATCTGGGAGAAGGTCTATCATATGCGAGGTAACGCCGGACGGGACTCATGCGAAGCGTTCGGACCCGGAACCGCGGTGCGCATCGCCTCCGCGTCGTATCGCCTCTTCCGGCGGAGCGCTGCGCCCCTTCACCTTGCGCTCGGCCTCACCTCCGCCCCAGTCGTCACCAGGAGCTCCCGTTGCCACCGTAACTCTCTTCCCTGCCCCTTCTAGATCAACCCAAGGAGCCAACAGTGGAGGTGGCCAGATTCTACCAAACCTTCATCAAGAACGTCTGGATGCCGGACGGCAGCAATCCAGACGTGCTACGCTTCTACGCCCAAGACTTTCTCAGGATGGCTTTTCCCGGGCAAGATCTTTCCCTCTATGAGGTGAGTAGGGTTGGGTGGGGCAGCCTCTTCAACTGGCGTTGGCTTTGCCCCCGGTCCGATCCTTCCTGGCCCAATCTGATGTTTTGATAAGCTCCTCCCTTGTGTCGCTCCGCGGCTGTTCCCTCAGCTGTTCCGAACGTCCGGTCTTAATTCCACCTGAAGAGCTGCGGCTGAGGAGGAGACTCCCCCTGGGATACGGCAGCAGTGCTGCGCGTCCCCCCTCAGTCCCCGGGGCTGGTTCCCTTCGAGCAGAAATAACACTTTTTATTCTCCCTGCAGATTCTCTCCAAAGTTTTCCTAGCCAGCGCGGAACAGCTCTGCTCCTCCTTGGGCCGGGGGCAGATGGTCTTTTCCCCGATTTGGCTTCACATGGAGTATTTCTACACCCGAGACGATTATCAGCTCTTCGTTGACATAGCCAAAAGCAACGACGCTGTCGTAAGCGAGCTGCAGGCCAAGTATGAGAAGGATGCCCCAGAAATGGTGAGCAAGGGGCGGTGTTTGCCCTCTTAACCCTTCTCCCACGGCGTTCGGACGTGACGGCCTTCACTTAATTACACACTGGGTAATTAGCAAGACATCCCTGTGTTTGGGGCATCCCGTGGAAGTCCCCTTAGACACTCTAGAGGTGGGTGGGATTCGTTGTGCTGCCCTTCGGGGTCGGGCTCCGGCTCCTTGGCTTGCCGCGTCGGCGTGGCGATGTCCCGCGTCCCTCCGGCGACGCTTATTGCCCAGGGCAGCCAGCCGAGGGTTTTGGGCAACTCCCACCATGACTCCAAGATTCTTTCTCCACGGCGCGGTGAAGGCCCTTCCTGCTTTACGGGTGCCAAAACTTCCCCTGGGAAAATCCATTTCTGTCCAACTTACCCCTGTCACCCACTCCCGACGCCGTTTGGGCTGCTGTGCCACCGGCCAGTGAGGTCGGTTCTTCACCTGGACTCGTTTTCTCTCTCTTTTTTTGCAAAAATCATTTCAGTTTGTCAGTCTGGATGCCTTGAACATTCTCCTGAAGAAAGTCCAGCCCTCCGAAAATGGACTTTTGCCCTTCGATGCCTGCGTGGCCTGGCTCAAAAGCGTCAAGTCCATCAAGCCCTGGGTGGAGTGGATCAGTCAGGACAACTACCAGCTTCAGTTCTACCAGAAGAAGAAGAAACTCCTGGAGAGCGTGTTGTAAGTTCCGTCACCCTCAGCTGACAGTAGCGCGTGCGCCAACTCGACGTCTGAAGGTCAGGTGAACCGAAACCACGCTCCTCCTGGGGAGCCGGGGTGACAGATCCTCCAACTGCCCACTCCCTGCTCCTTCCCCGTGATCGCAAACGTGATGGAAAAGCAGCCCCGCTCCACCCCGGGTCAACACCCAGGAACGGGCTGGCAGGTTCTCTCTGGCCCAAGGTTCCATGAAAGACGGGACCGTGGCATATCTTCCTCCCCATGATGCCATCTCGGAAGGCCTGGTGTCCTCCGGGGGGACCACGCGCTCCCTGGGAGGAATCACAGGTTGGGAGGGACCTCGGGCGGCGTGTGGCCCGAGCTGGTGGGCATCCGGCGGGGTTTGTGCTTCACAGGCATCGCTGGACCTGCACCAACATCGTCTACATGTTGATCGACCACTTGCTGCACAACGAGACGCAGATAGAGGAGAAACTCCTGAGGCTTGTGGTGAAGCAGTTCATCTTCCTCTGGAATGTAGGTGTTCCCTGGGGGCGGCTCCCGGCTGCGAAGCCTGGGAGGGCTCTTCCAGGAGACCTCCGCTTCCAGCTGCGGGGAGGGCTTAGGAATGGGAAAAGGCCGGAAACACCACCCAAAAGACAAAACACTGTTTGGATTCAGAATCCAAAATGAGGATTGGGAATCCAGAAAGGCTTCCTAGAGCATTGAAAGGGTTGATCCAGGTTGCTGACCCTCAGGGACATCAACAGAGGGATCTCCTTAATTCTGCTGTCCACCCCCGTGTCCCCGCAGCGCTGACGCCCCGTAACGCGTGTCCTCCGCGTAGCCG
>NW_010224902.1:3358-5208 GCF_000690775.1 Eurypyga helias
CTCTCGCAGCGCCTCTACGCCACCCCGGGATTTGAGCCGGAGAAGACGTTCGATTTGGTGACGAAAGTGCTGAAGAAATGCAACGCGAACGCCGACGTCGTGTATCTGGTGTAAGTCTGAGCCGAAAAAAAAGCGGATTTGGGGGTCGTTCTCCATGGATGCGATGTAAAAAGGGGGCTGGGGGTAACATCAGCACTGGGGTGAACCTTTTTCGGGCCGAAACCTGTCTCGGAGGTGGCAAATCATCTCCGGAGGGGCTTCTCTTCGGTGTGGCGCCAAAAAAACCAGCTCCCCTGAGCATCCAGGCTCTCCACCCCCTTCTCCCAGCCACCCGCACCGCGGCTCTCCGAGACGGGGTGGTCCTCAGGCGCCTTCGGAGCTGCTGGTTGTCGGAGTGGTGGTGGGCCACGCCGGTTCTCTCCCCGCAGGGAGGCTAAGCGCACGCGCCCACCCGGCGTCCTCCCCGCGCCCGGGCGTATGTTAGGCAGGAGCCAACCCGCCCCCCTCCTCCTGTCTGGCAGCGGCGCTGAGCTGCCTCTTCCTTTCCGGGGTTTCCCGCAGGAAGGGTGTGAAGGAATGCAAGAGCTGCCTGCGGGAGATCACTGACCCGGCGGAGCTGCCCTGCAGCCACATCTTCTGCACTCGCTGCATCCTGGAGTGGGCCAGCAAGCAGTGCAAGATCTGCAAGACGGAATTCCCAGAGGATTACACGCCCATGGCCTCGGAGGCCACGAGGTATCCCAGCGCTCCCAAAACCCGCCCGTCTTGGGTGTCTGCCTGTTAAATACTGGGATGGACGACGCTGGTGCCTGAGCAACCGGCCGCTGGGTTGGGCCCTGCGGAGAGAGGGACGTTCTTTCGTTCCGTGGGTGGACGTTGACCACGCATCTCGGTTTTCTTCTTCCTTCCAGGGAAGCTGTTGACTGTCACAACAAATTCCGGCGGAAGTGCAATTCCTTCTTCGTTGAGTTCATCACCATGTACTTCCTGGGAGACAGAGGGGCGCCGTCCCCCGCCATCATTCAGCGGCTGATCCAGTTCGTGGCTTGCAAACCCAACCCAGAGCATCAGGCGGGGAAAAGGGGTAAAAGAGCTTGATTCCGCTCTGCCCGGGCCTGACCTCGCGCCCTGGCAAGTCAGCTAATGTCTGTCATCCTTCCTTCCCAGTGTACAAGCCAAAAAGCGAGCTGTCGCCCTTCGAAGAGTGCATGGACACCAGTCCCACCATCCAGTCCTCCCTCCTGAAGCTGCTGCTGCGCTGCGGGTCAGCCCCGAGGTCGCTCCCAAATCCCACCGCCCCACCCCATGGCTACGTGGGTGCTGATGCTCTCCGCCCTCTCCCGCCCTAGGCTCAACAACGTCAAGGTTCACTTGGAAGCCTACCTCTCCCAGATGGAGGAAAGGATAATCTCCAACCCAAGTAACATGGACCATTTCTACTTCATGGTGGTGCACTGCCTGGAGGTGAGCGCCCGCTGGGATGCGCCGGCAATCCCAACAAACACCATAACCGGGAGCCACCGCCCCAGCCAAAACAAATTCATCACCCTACTTACGCCCCCTCCGCGTCTTTTTACGGATGAGGCGCCGAAGCGGGAGTTGCCCCTGAGGAGAAGGCATGAGGAAGGAGGAGGAGCTGCTCCGTTCTAACCCACCTTCAGACTCTTAAAAATCCTCTCTCTTGCAGGATTTCATGTACCCTCCTTCTGAAGAGGACGTCAGCCAGCTTGCCGAAAGCTGCCTCTCCACGGCAAACCTGTCCGCCTTCTGCCAGCCGGACGTCTCCAGGATCAACACCCTCCAGTTCATCGCGGAGCTCCGGCTCGCCATCGGCCACGTGGCCGCCGTGC
>NW_010224902.1:5229-6203 GCF_000690775.1 Eurypyga helias
GGCACTCGCGGGTGAGCCGGTTGGTTCCTTTGGGCTTAGCGTAGGACGAGAGCCGCGCCTCTTCCTAAGCTGGTCTGGAACGAGCCAAAAAACCCTCTAGCCTTGGAGGTTGTTGCTAGAAAATTGCCGGGTTTGTGAAGATTGAGGTTGTTTTGGACAGACTTTTCCGGCTTTTCGGCCCCCAGACGCAGTGTTTCTCCAGGGATTTCCCTACGTAGTAAGGGCTCCTCTGTAGGTTGGTGCGAAGGTTTGGTGTGTGGGGAGAAGACCCTGAACAGCTGTAGGGGCTGCCTTGGTGAAGGACGCGTGGGACGCGGGGACTGGGCCTGATGGGAAACCTCCTTTCCAGCTGCGGATCCCAATCCTGCTGCCGAGGGGGACGAGAAAGGGCAGTACCTGGTGAATGTGATGAAGAGGCTGGTTGCCAAGGCCCCAACACCGTGGCCTCAGGTGTTCCTCATCAGAAATCTCTGTGACCTCTACGGGCTCACCTCCATGTGGAAGATCCTCCAGGAGGAGAAGTGGATTTTACCCCGGGGGGTAGAAGTTTCGCAGGTGGGTTGTTTCTTGAGAGGCCTGTGCCGAAGCAGAGCGGAGGGGGGTGGGATTCACCAAGCTGGAGCCCTACGGAATTGGCCCGCGGGGCTCCCTTCCAGCTGGGGAGAATGACGGGCCCGCGTAGGGCGCCGTCGACCTTCTCTTCGTGCCCTTCGCTTGCGTTTTGGGGTGACAACATGCACCTGTGTTTCACAGGATAGAAACGCCTGGTCGAATACGGCGCTGATGTTTTCGGTGCTGGAAAAAGCGCAAAACCAGCTAAAAAGCAAAGATTCCCCAGAAAACCAGAGCGTGACTGTGAGTATCCATCGCGTCTCTAGCGGGGGGTATCCATGGTTTTTTGGTCTGGAACGGTTGGTTGATCTAGAACTGTTGGTTGGTCTGGGATGGTTGGTCGTGCTGGTACGGTTGGTTTG
>NW_010224902.1:6650-8793 GCF_000690775.1 Eurypyga helias
CAGGGATGGTTGGTCTGGAATGGTTGGTTGGTCTGGGACGGTTGGTTGGTCTGGGACGGTTGGTTGGTCTGGAACTATTGGATGATCTAGAACAGTTGGTTGGTCTGGGATGGTTGGTTGATCTGGGATGGTTGGTTGGTCTGGAACGGTTGGTTGGTCTAGAACGGTTGGTTGATCTGGAACGGTTGGTTGATCGGGAACGGGTGGGTGGTCTGGGAACGGTTGGTTGGTCTGGAACGGTTGGTTGATCTGGGACGGTTGGTTCGTCTGGGACGGTTGGTTGGTCTGGAACATCCTGGACACAGGAGGTTTCCTCCTGCGTTGATGGAGAGCTGTGACAGCTCCCTGCTTCCAGGGGGCACAGAGGGGACTTTGCCTGGATCCCGGACCTCAGCGGTGAAGCCGGAGGACCCTCTGGAGGAAGTGCCGTGCCGGCTGCCTTCGCTTACGTCTGTTTTCTTCAACTTCCCTAGTCTGTCGTGAGACAGATGGAGAGCATCCTCCGGTTGCCGGCCATCCCAGATGAGGTGCTGGAGGACAAACTGAAGAGGATCATGGATGCTTTGGGTGACGGTGAAAACCCAGAACTGCTGGAGGTGGTTTTCCACACGGCGCTCACTCTGGCCTTGTTCCCACATCACATCACTCGCCTCCTCCGGAACATCTGCTTCCAGCCTGACGTGGTGAAGGTGGGTCGCGAGGCTGAGCAGATGGGCTTCGTTTTGGTCAGCCTGTTGCTTCCTACATCATTGTTCCTCTCCCTTCTCGTTCTTGGGCTGAGAAATGACTGTGACCGTCCCTCCTGGACTGCTTCACATGCGGATGAGGTGTACGGTCGAGGGGAGATGCCCGTCTCCCTGCTGACTTACGGGGAGCCGGGGGCCTGGCTGAGCTGCGTTGGCGGCGACCGGGTGGTTTGAAGCCCAGCCCAAGCGTCCTCCTTCTGCCAGAGGCCTTCCATCCCTCGGCTGATGGCGGAGACGCTCATTCCCGAGCTGGGCTTCCCCTGGGGTCTGTCCACGCGCGAGCTGCTCCGGTTGCTCAAGGGCTGCAGGAAGCAGCCAGGACGTCGCGCTGCTTCTCTTGGAAGCGAAACCAACGGCCACCTCCGGATCCTCTCCCTTTGCATCCGGGCCATGGTGTGGCCCGTGGTGTATTCCCTTCCCGAGTCAAAACTCATCAGGAATTCTGGGGACGTTGCTCGTGTCTGGTCACTCCCGCCTCGCTCCCCCACTCAGTCCAAGTGTCTCCCCGGTGACAGTGGCCGTGCAGGAGGACCCTTCCTCCCCGCTGCTTCCTTTGGGAGCAGAATTGCTCCTCAGAGAGGTGGAAACAAGGAGGGTCACCCCATGCCTCACTTCCTGCCGTGTTTCCTTTCCAAGGGGTCCTACCTTCCCACCATGCCTGGAGACCTGCTTTTCGATCAGAAGAACTGGAAAATCGGTCCGGCTGATAAGATTTGGAGTGAGTACCGGGGGAATCTTGCCGCTCCGGTGCGCGTAGGTGGCCTGCCGGCAACAGGGATGAGCCAGGGGAGGGTGGGAAGGGATTAAAGGCTCCTGAAGGCCATCTCTGCCCTCTGTTGGGTCCTTCGTGATCTCCACCCCGGTGGAGCAACTTTGGGTGCCCTTTTTGGGGCACCCTGTGAGAGGCAGGTGGTGGGGCTGGATGCCGGGAGGTGGGAACCAGGCCTGTCGCCCTCTGGGTGAGCTTGTGGCCACGTTCCCATCGGGGAGGTGGTCGTGGGAGGTGGCTGACTAACCATATCCTCCTTCCCACGTAGCTTGTCGGTGTGGCTCCTACTGGATTGTCACCGAGGTAGGTGTTTCCTCCTGCCTGGGGGGGCTCGACCGCTCTGTCCTCTTACGCTTCCCACTGCATCTGTCACCTCCGTGGGGAAAAGCCAGACTTGGGATGAGCCGCTCAGGTTTTCGGGTCCCAGAGGTGCCCGGGAATGCGCCGAAGGCTGCAGCCCCTCTGCCATGGGGACGGGCTGGGAGATTTGGGGGGTTCAGCCTGGAGAAGGGAAGCTCCGGGGAGACCTCAGAGCCCCTTCCAGTGCCTGGGGTGCTACAAGAAAGCCCAACTGACTACTAAAGCCCTTGCCTCAGGCACAGCCAATTCTATAGCAGGTTCACAGGCC
>NW_010224902.1:8929-9467 GCF_000690775.1 Eurypyga helias
AGCTATGGAAGGTGTCCCTGCCCATGGCAGGGGGTGGGACTGGATGATCCTTAAGGTCCCTCCCAACCCAAACCATCCCATGATTCTGTGATACAAATCCCAGGGCTCCAAGCCGGGCAGGTTCATCTCCCAGCGAGGTTCTAGGCTCGATGGAGCCGGGATTTATGTCTCCCAGGGGGAGCAGCGGAGCAGAGCGAGTGCTTCCATGTCGTGGCCCATCTCATCCCCAAACTGACGCCCAGACATTCCCTCCTGGCTGCCGGAGGGCCCTGGTCGGTCTGGAGATGTTTGCTCGTGGGGACGCCTCTCCTCCCGCCCCTCGTTAGCTGTGGCCGTGACCCTGTGTAGAAATCCAGGCGGAGGATGTGGGAACCCCCCCGGGTGCCCTCAGCGTTTGCTGGATGCCCCCAGCACCCGGCTGGGCTTCCACGCTTCCCTCTCACTCCACCCTCGCGTGTCCCGATGCAGTGCGGGCTCCCCATGGAAGTGAAGAAATGCGAGTGCGGTGCCACCGTCGGGGGAAACAACCACAACACCG
>NW_010224902.1:9651-10127 GCF_000690775.1 Eurypyga helias
CTTTTGGAACGCAGCACCCAGGACAAAACGGAGAAAGGCTACATCCTGGAGAGCCCTGCCTTGCGGAGAAACGAGCTGGAGAGGTGCCTGTCGCCCGCCTGCGTCGGGCTGGTGAGAGCTCTGCTCCATTCATCCCTCCTCCTCGGGATCCACGCGGACGAACGGGTGAGCGACCGCCGCGCCGCGAGGAGCCTTCGGCCTAGACTGGGAGGAGACCTTCTTGAGAGCCTGACGGAGGATCCCGCCCCGTCTTCCAGGGAATTCTACACCTGATGAAGAAGGAACCGGAGGATGTGGAAGAGTTCTTCTGGGGACACCTTCGGAAGGACGTGGCGTGCCTGGCGGAAGCGCTTGGCAGGAACGTGGAGGATGCCGTGTTGACTGTCCACCTGTTCCTACAGCACCTGAGCAAGGGTGACCCAGCAGGTAGAGAGGGAAACTTCGGGAAGTCTGGGTTTGGATCGGGAGCGGCAGCG
>NW_010224902.1:10173-12202 GCF_000690775.1 Eurypyga helias
AGGGGGACCACGAGGGTGGGTGAGCTCATTCAGAGCCCTCAGGCCAGACCAGTGTGAGGGCATGAGCCGACCGGGAGACGGTTTGCTCCAAGTAGGGATCGGTCATCCATCCTGCTCTCGGTTCCTCCCATTTCTACAGCTTCCTCCTGGCTGTCAAGAAACCCAACAAAGCTCTGGGCAGACCCCAGGGTCTGCGGGGTAAAAACTCGCGTGTTCCTTCTTGTCCCCCGCAGCTGAGAGCGTAGACCTGAGCGTCCTGACGGAGAAAAAGGACCGAGAAACATGGGAAACCTCCTTCAAAGCCCTGGCTCAGCCCTTCTTCCAGGTACTCCTGCGCCCAGCTGCTGCTCGCGGGGGGTCGCGTCCGCGTCCGGACGCATCCGTGGAGCTCAGGGCATTCCCACGTGGAAGGGAAGAGATTTGTCCCCTCTTTTTTTTTTTTGTTGGAACTGGGACCTCGTCCTTCCCGCTCTGCTCCTGCAGAGCGCTGGCTTCTGGGATGCTTTTTGTACGCCGCTTCAGACCCTCCTGGGAAACCAGTTGGGTTTCTTCCCTCGGAGAATATCCCCTGGGGGTTTCTCCCTGGGCTGTTCTGTTCTTCTCCCGTTGGTGGCAAGTTCTCCCCCTGCTTTTCCAGAGCCCTCGTTGCCTTTCTTTGCCCCGGGACCCCATGAATCCCCTTGGGCTGGTTGGGTAATGAGAGGTTGGCACCTAACGACCCTCGGGTTCTTGCAGGAACTGGAGCAGAGCCTGAACTCTGTCAAGGAGCAGAGGATGAACGAGGCTCCCCACGGCTCCAGCCTCCTCCTGAAAATAGCTTACGGCCAGACGCCGCCGCTGCCAGACTTGCCGGGGTTGATCAACCAGCCCTGCATGTGGAGGCTCGAGCAGAAGATGACCATCCAGACCCTGATGCATTTCCTGCAGCAGGAAGGCGGAGAAGGCACTGGAAACCCCTACCCCATTCTGCTGGAGCTCCTGTCCAAGGTTGGCTGTGGGAACAACCCCCCTTCCTCCACCAAACCACGCGCAGTAGGTTCAGTCTGGTTGGGTGTCCGTGGGTCACCGGGGTAACTTTTCCTGCCCCTCCCGTGTTTCTTTGGAGCATCCAAGCGAGACAGGGTCCTCCTCCAGAGCACCCCGCAGCGGCAGGTGGGGATTCTCATCCCTTGGATCACGCCGAGTTCTCTTTTCCAGCTTGAGAACATCCGACACGTCCGACACCTGCCTGACATTTTCCGGCTGCAGAACGCCCTGATCCACTTCTTCCAAAACAGCCATAAAGGGGAAGACTACACGGTCCGACAGTTCCTGGACCAGCCGGAGCTTTCAGGTGTGATACGGAATTCCATCATGCCTGGAAGGCAGGGGTTGGACAATCCTCAGCACCCAGCCCTGGGAAGCTGCTTCTGTAGTTCCGAGGCCAACGCGGCCAACTCAAGAGCAGCCCATCGGGGCTGGAGGTGCCTGGAGCGGAGCTGGGGGCGGGATTGAGGGGAGGGTGGAGGTCTGAGGCATTGAGATGGATCTGGGGCGGATCCTTTCTCCTGTTCCGTGTTTGCGCCCCTGACGGGGCCGTTTTCTCCCCTCTCCGTGCCCACAGAGGACCAGCGCGCGGCTTTCAGCAGAGCTATAGACACGATCCGGAAAGTTTGGAGCAATATTAAAATGAACCCGTCCAGCTCAGGTACGTGCCTCTTCCTCTGGGAAGAAAGAGGGATGCCATGTACCTCTTCCCTTGGCCGTCTCTTCTGGGGACGCTCCGAAGCGGAGCTGCTTCCTGCGACCCCCCTTCCCTCCCCCTTCCTAGCAAAACTGCTAAGATTGCTTGCTTCCCACCTGCGAAAACCAAATTAAAACCCCCACTGAAAATACAAAACCTGATAAAAAAACCCTTCCGAGACCTCAGGGGAAAGGGATAATTTCCCGTGGGATCCCACAGCGGGTAGAAGAGCGTTCCGCCCTTTCGCAGGCCTCACGGTCCTGCCGGACCTCTCGCCCAACGCCATCAACACCAACACCGCTGTCG
>NW_010224903.1:0-1831 GCF_000690775.1 Eurypyga helias
ATGTTCAGTTTTTCGTCCACCACATAGGGAGGAGGAAAGGAAGAAAAATAATACAAAATATAAAAAACCACCACATTTGTAGCAGTGAAAGGCTCTTGCCCTTAGCTGCCCTTGTGCTGAACAGGGAGTATCTGGGCCTTTATTAAGGGCTGTGGCATTTGATTTTCACAGTCTGACAAAGTTTCCACTAATGAGTGATGCATCAGAGAGATGAGTCTGGGGAGATGATTTCCACTACTGAGAACCCGTATGGAGCTGAAGACTTTGTGATTTCAGAAGGTTTCACTCTTAGTTAATAAAACCACAAATTCACATAGAGAAGGTGACAGTGAGGGAAACCAAGAGTACAAACATGAATTTACCAACCTAAAGCAGCTGAGGTTTTAACTATCTTAATCTGAGCCCATTACAATACTGGAATAGAATCCATGAACTATTTACCAGGCTTCAAATCAGTTCCCATGCCAAGCAGGAGGCCTCCTTTCACTCCTTTCATTTCAGTAGCCACATGAAAAATGATCAAAGACAATATCAGAGAAGATAGGAGCTTCAGCTCTTCCCAGGCTCAGGTCTTTCCAGCTGCTGAAACCCATTCTCTCAAGGGGGATCAAAATAACTGTACACTCAGGGCTACCTGGGCCCCCATGCGCTCACTCCTGCTCTTGTAGCCTGCAGTGCTACAATTCCTCATCCCACCCCTGGGCATGGAGAGAAGTCAAGGAAATGCTTCAGAAAATATCTGCTTTTTAGACAACTTGAGAACTCGCCTTTACTCCTGACCTTTCTATTGTGCTTTGACTTCATTGTGTATAGATAAAAAGAGCAAATAATATAATATTGAAATGAACTGACAACAGAAATACAAACAAGTATTTCTACAATTCTATACAAAGACGAGTCAGTTTATCTGCCTGCCCTTTACACCTTTGTAAGAAATACTTGAAATTCAACTAGTCAAATAATTTCCATATATATAAGCTTGCCTTGCACTGTTTATTAGAGATGCACATTTTTATGCTAAATGCTTTCTCAACAAACATCACATTAAGTCTTGGACTTTTCTCTAACACATTAGTATTTGACTGCAGTAACACTGCAGTATTTGACTGCTAAATGCATGTGTATTGTGCATTAAACTGAGTTTATCTTATCATAGAATCATAGAATTGTGGAATGGTTTGGGTTGGAAGGCCCCTTAAAGATCATCTAGTTCCACCCTGCTTGCCAAGGGCAGGGACACCTTCCACTAGACCAGGTTGCTCAAAGCCTCATCCAGCCTGACCTTGAACACTTCAGAGATGAGACATCCACATCTTCTCTGGGTAACCTTTTCCAGTGCCTCACTACCCTCTCTATGAAGTATTTCCTCCTTATATCTCATCTAAATCTACTCTCTTTCAATTTAAACACATTACCCCTTGTTCTGTCACTACCAGTCCTTGTACAAAGTGTCCCTCCAGCTTTCTTGTAGGCCCCTTCAGGTACTGGAAGGTGCTATAAGGTCTCCTCACAGCCTTCTCTTCTCCAGGCTGAACAAGCCCAACTCTGTTCCCATAGCAGAGGTGATCTGCTCGCTGCTTTTGAAAATAAGCAAACAGTAGAAACTCTAAAGGTATCTAGCAGACTTCCGGATAAACAAACTGAAGCAGTGTCTCATCGAACCAGTCATTAAAACAAAACAGTTGGACCAAGTCAAGGGAAGAGATGCTATTAAACACACCACTCACCTAAAGAGCCAGACACCAGGCACTAGAAACTAGGAGTATCCTGGAGTGGAGGTGCAAAGCCTGGAGGTCCCTGCTGCTGTGGGTCAGATCGTGCCCTGCCTTGG
>NW_010224903.1:1854-15310 GCF_000690775.1 Eurypyga helias
CCCTGGGTCTCCTGCGACCAGAGCACAGGGCAGCGCTGACAGCACTTGGGGTTCTGAGACAAGTCTCAAGTGTCTTGCCTTTTCCCTGTTCACCCCAACTTTGGCAACTGTAACATTAAAGGAAAAACATAGCTTTTCCTAACACTACTCCTCCTCCCTGTCTCACCCTACATTAACCTTCTGGCTGCAATGAAGACTTCCAAGAATGAACAGGATACAGGCACAGATGGATGCCTCTGGATGAGTACACTCTCCTTCCCCAAATTAATTATTTTGGAAACTTGGTTATTTAGGAGCTGGCTTAGAATCTGATGGGATAGGAATGGACACTAAGGTTTATAGCTTCCACAGGGCTATGCTTTCTTTAGATTTTGCTTTGCCTTGGGCAATTCTACTCCCCTGAACTGAGAACCAAAAACTCTGTGTGACCTCTGAGACACTATTTGTGTTTGGATTTACATATTTCCCATGGTGGTTGCTGGGGTCAGAATGGGAGGGTAGAAGGACAGGAAGAGGAAGATTTAAGATGTTGCATAGCTTTGTGAGAATTTATTTTTATACATGTATAAAAATTACTTATTTTTTGTTGTGTGGCTATGTGTAAAAATGACAAGATTATCCAGAGATATATGTCCTAAAGGATTTACTGCTTTGCATTAACAGGTCTACAAGTGAATCTCTTCAAGGAGAATTAGAAAACATTTGGACATATGCTTAAGTATAAGCAATTACGGTCTTCCTTTATTCAGCAACATGTTTAAGCATGTGTCTCACTGTCAACGCATGCTTACACCTCAGAACAGTCAGTGGAGTAGAGGTATATGTTTTGAGGAGATGGCAAAAAGTTTTGTGGAGTTCATGCCATTGTCAGGATGAAGGTGTAGGAAGATGTAGATGACAAAAAAAACCAGCCATTTTGGGTTCCCAAAGTAATGATTGGAATTCCCCATATTCTTGAAACAGAACCACAATTTAAAAAAATGTCAAAGTGCCTGAAAAGCATACATCCCACCAACCTGCTGGGCCTTTAAGGCCTTTTAGTGCCTAAGAGCATTTGAACATTGTTTCTCATTTTACTATTTCACCTTGTTAGTTACCCCTCAGACACATGTTCTACGCCTTCTCTGAGGCTGGTATCACAATTCAGTATATTTCTGAGATCTTAAACTCTACAGATGTCAGGAACAGGCGGTACACAAAAGTCTCCATTCACAGTTGCAGAAACCCGGGAATACAGCTAATTATGTTGGCATAGCTCCCTCTGCTGATTCAGGATCAAAAAGAGGGGTTTTTTTGCAGGCAGAAGCTTCAGTATCAGTGTATTGCAACGGAGTTCACACCAAATGGCTTGCAAAAGAAAATTTAACTGGCAAATTTTATCTGTATTTTTTTAGATTGAGAAAATCCAGCTAAGAGTTTCCTGCTTCTCCCATTTGTATATGCAAAGCTTACATAGTAAAGCTGACTTTAGAACAAGTGTTTCAATTATCTTTTTGCTAAAAGCAAACATGAAACCACATCAGACTTCTCTAAAATCCCACTGGCTGTGCCTTTGAACCAGACCGGACAGAAAACACCATACATGGGTGGATAAAAATTACAGAACTATTTCAGTTTCAAGCTACTAGGTGAAGCAATTAGGTGAAATTTCTAGATTGGTAACTCATGTGAGTGATTTCAACCTCCCAGACATAACTGGGTATATCATACTTCTGTGAGGAGCAGGTCTTGCAAATTCTTGAAATTTGTAGGAGACAACTTCTTGTCACAGGTACTCAGTGAGCTGACTAGGAAAGATGCCCTCCTAGATTTGTTATTTGTGAACAGAGGAAGACTTGTGGGGATGTGATGGTAGGTGGCTGTCTTGGCCACAGTGACCAAGAAATGGTTGAGTTTAAAGTTTTCAGTGTAATGAGAAAAAAAGGTCAGCAGTATTGACACCCTGGACTTCAGGAGAACAAACTTGAAGCTATTCAGGGAGCTATTTAGCAAAGTACCCTGGGAATCTGCTTCTCGAGGTCTTAGGAGTCCACCATTGTTAGTCCTTAAAAACCACCCTTCAGAAGCACAGAAGCAGGCCATTCCACTATGTCATCAAGAAGTAGGGCAGGCAACCATCTTGGCTGAACAGTGGAACTCCTCATGCAGCTCAAAGGGAAAAAGAAATTGTATGATCTCTGCAAGCAAGGACAGGCTTTGCAGAAAGATGAGAGAGCTGTTGTTCATTTATGCAGGGAAGAAGACATGAAAGGCCAAAGCTCAATTAGAGTTGAATTGACCAGTGTTATGTCAGATAAAAAGAAGGGCTTTTTAAAGTATGTTAACAGCAAGAGGAGGTCTAAAGAAAACATTGAACTAATACTTGATGAAGATGGTCGTTTGACAAGTAGGGATAAAAAAAAAAGCAGAGACATTCAATGTGTATTTTTCCACAGTCTTTAATAATTCTGATAGACATTGGGCTGCCCCACCCTCTGAATTGGAGGGCTGTGTGGGAACAGTGACTTTCCATTTGTCGACACTGAAGTTGTAAGGGACCAGTTGTATCAGCCGAATGTTCACAAGTCCCTGGGGTCTGACGGGATTCATCCCAGAGCACTGAAGGAGCCAGTGGATGTTATGGCAGGACACTTCCCGGTCACCTACCAAAGGTCTTGGGAGTCTGGGTGGGTCCTGGCTGACTGGAAGCTGGCCAATGTTATTCCAATCTACAAGAAGGGTGTGAGTTAAGACCCAAGGAACTACGGACCTGTCAGTCTAACCTTACCTCTGGGAAAAAATATTAAGATCATACTGGGTAGTATTGAAAGGCATTTAAAGAATAATGCAATCATCAGGCACAGACACCATGGGTTCACAAAAGCAAAGTCGTGTTTAATTTACTTGATATCCTTCTGCAATATGGTCACCCGCTCAGTGGATGAAGGGAAGTTGGTGGATGCAGTTTATCTGGATTTTAGAAAGCTTTTGATATTGTCCCTCACAGCATCCCTCCGGACAAGTTGTCCAGCTATGGGATGAGTGGGGTCATGGTGCACTGGGTGAAGAACTGACCAAAAAGCAGAGCTCAAAGGGCTGTAGCAAATGGGGCTACATCTGGCTGGTGACCAATTACCAGCCGTGTTCCTTAGGGTTCAATTCTAGGGCCAGTTCTGAGCAGTATATTTATCAATGATCTGGATGCAGGATTTGAATGCACCATTAGCAAGTTTGCTGATGATACCAGACTGGGAGGTGCTGTTGATTCTCTTGAGGAACAGGATGCCTTGCAGAGGGATCTAATTAGATTGGAGCATTGAGCTATGATTAATGGGATGAAATTTAGCAAGTCCAAATGCTGGATTCTGCACCTGGAATGAAGGAATCCTGGACACAAGTATAAATTGTGAGAGGAGTGTTTGGAGAGCCGTCTTGCAGAAAGGGATATGGGAGTGCTGGTCGACAACAGGCTCAGTACAAGTCAGCAGTGTACCCTGGAGCCAAGAGGGCAAACTGCAGCCTGGGGTGCATCAAACACAGCATAACCAACCGGTCAAAAGAGGTGATTAGCCCGCTGTATTTAGCATTGCTGCGGACTCACCTTCAATACTGTGCGTGGTCCTGGGCCCCAGTTTTAAGAAGGATGTGAAGGCACTGGAATGTGTCCAAAGGAGGGCAACAGAGCTGGTGAAAGGGCTGGAAGGCATGTCCTGTGAGGAGCTCAAAAGACGTGGGGTTTGTCTAGGTTAGAGAAAAGGATGTTGAGAGGTGACCTCATGGCTCTCTACATCCTCCTGAGGATGGGGAGTGGAGAGGGTGGTGCTGATATCCCGGGGATCCAGTGATAGTATGTGTAGGAATGGTTCAAAGCTGTGCCAGTGGAGGTTTAGCGTGGACATTAAGAAACATCTCTTTGCTGAGAGAATGGTCAAACCCTGGAACAGGCTTCCTAGATGCCTGGGTCAATGCCCCAAGCCTGTCAGTGTTTAAGAGGTATTTGGACAAAATCCTTAATAACACGGTCTATTTTTTGGCCAGTCCTGAAGTGGTTGGGCAGTTGGACTAGGTGATTGTTCAAGGTCCTTTCCAACTGAAATAGTCTGTTGTACTAAACATTATTAATAGAAGGAAGAAAGTGCTCTTAAAACATTTATCAATGACTATTTTTAAAGAGGAACATCTAGGCTCAACCCAGTGAACCAAAGATTTTAACTCATCTTGCTATCCAGCATGGGAATACTTCAGCAAATACATGCAAAAGGAAGTATATATGCTATTTTCTGCCATTTCCTGGACTTTATTTCCTTCCTGACAGTTCAATTCCTACATAAGAAAAATTTCCATAATTGTTCTAAGGAAAACAAAAAGAAAAAAACAGAAAAAGAAAAGAAAAAGCAAACAAAAAACCAATCAATCAACCAAAGAGAAAGCTGGCTTCATGTTTACTTTAGATCACGGACTAGTTTGTTGCTACAATATTTTGCAAACTTTACCACCACCCTGAACACTATGGGATATCAACAAGAACATCTGATGTATTGTTCTCCTTATATTTATATATTACTCTTTTCTTTCACCCGCTTTGGTCAGTTGAAGCCTCTAGCCAGGTCTTCCTGGGACACAATTCCATGCTCACCACTGTTGACAAGAAACTGTGGTGTGGTTTGTTTTTTTTTTTAATATTGGTTTAAGATATTTTTGTGTTCCTGTGCCTTAAGCTAAGCAGTCTTAACCCTTTTACTGAACAAGGACCTTCACAACATAAACTGTAGAATATTGTGCATAGGTATTTATGTCTCCTCTGTGTTTTATTAGCACTTTTAAATGAACAGTTCCTTGCTAATTTAATCCAGCTTTCTTCCACTTTTATCTAAGCTTATTTAAAGTGCTTTCTCGTTTTGGGGAGAGAAGGAAAATAGTTTTTGTTACAGTGATATTTATATTGTATTAACAAAAATATGTCTGTGATGATGAAATAAATTTTTCTTTATTCAGTAAATCTTGATGTACAGTCAAGTGAAACTTGTAAATATTTGTGTGACATTTCTGGAATTTCAAGTCTCTCCATTTCCTGTATGCATGTGTGCAAAAAGGGCTTGTGCTGGTCTCACAGTACTCGATATCTGCACTGGTGAAGAACAGTTTGTTACTGAACCCAAATCCAGCTGTTGTGTGTCAGGGATTCTGGCTGTCAGTTCTCAGTCTGTGGTGAATGAATTAATTATCTTCTCCTTCATACGCTCTCTGACATGCTGATGTTGAAGTGGTAGTTGCAGTAGAGTCCCTGTGCTGCAGGACAGGACTGTACAAGTATCCAAAACTACTACTTCAACTTCTCTCCTTTCCTGCCTTACACCAAAGGATAATGATAAGTTGAAGGCTTTGTGTTGAAATACTGTCTCCAAGACCAATTTTCTTTTTCTCCAAAATTTATTCTGTTACTTACATCCGGGCGAAACACAGATAAACCACAACCCCTTCAGTTCAGCACTGCTTTGATCCCGGGCTACCAGGAACTGCAGACGACACATGGGAAGGGGAAAACAAGATGAGATCAAGGATCCACCAAGCACTGTACTCTGCTTCTGCTCTTCTCCTGCTGTCCCAGGACAGGGGCATAAGCAGGAAACAGCCTTCTGAGACAGCTCCTTACTGAAAAATTGAAAGACAAATGCATGCATGGAGCACACTGATTTCCTCAGGGTAGTATTTTCCAAAGTCTTCAATGTATAGCTTTCCTTTATGCCAACACCCATGAAAAATGAACAGCATGAATGGAGTAACACATCAACCCTCTATGATCAAAAAGAATCCCTTTTTCTACAGTCACCAAGTAGTTAAAATCATTCACAAAATGTTTCCAGTGTGAGAGGCAGTATCAAGGAGCTCCTTGTCTTTCCTTCTGCCCCCCCACCTTCTGAGTTGGGGTTGGGTGCTTTCATTCATGAAACTGGTGATTCACAAGGAAATCATCCCAGTTGTGTGAAGCACCACTGCCAGCCCACTTCTCTGGCACTGCATCCGTTTCTCCTCCTGTGACAATACTGTCAAGTTAAAGCAAACATATTCTTGGAGCAGAACTTGGGGAAAAAAGAACACTAGGAAAGCCAATACAGCTCTGTTTTAACTTGCCTGCATAAAGACACATCACAGTTGTAATTTTTTTTCCTTTTAGTCAGAAACAGCGTTTGCTTGAAGCTGCAGGTTTTTTTCTTTTTTCTCTTAATGTAATATTGCAAATGAAGGGAATTTTCAAGCTAGAAGACACTGTTAGCTCTCTTTGACCAAAAGCACAATAGAAGTTGATTATGCTCCAGCCCAACAACACTGGCTTAGTCCTTGGTTATATCATAAAGAAAGAACACCCATCAGTGGCTCTTTAATAACATGGCAGTGCTCAAAAACATGCAAAATAAGCACAGCAAAATTGAAACCTTGTCAAATACTTCTCAAAAAAAATCAAGGACATCAAAGCCTGGAATGTGTTACAACAGAAATATCCTTGTAAAATATTGTGTGACTTACTAATAATCACATTGCATTGCAATGTGTTAAGGTGTTACTGTACTGGTGACACAAACATGTTAACAAACATGAAGGCCATGCTAACTTGCTATTATTTATTACTTTTGAATTATAGCCAACAGTTATGTGTTCAATTTGGTTAATGAGCACATTTGTGTATTTTATTCCTGTTTGCCTTTCTTTCTATGAGGACCGCTTTTTCTGAAACAGCCAGGAGAAGAATTTACATGACTAGAAATCCTGTTGGTTCCTCTAGACTTTAGAAGAGTCTGAGTTAGGAGAGTTAACATTTTCTGTAAGTCTGATCTGTTAATATATCTTATATTAGACACTAGGAAACCAAGACATGCCATACAACTGACCACTGCTCAGTTTATGCAAAGAAGAAATCATTGGCTCTTTAACTTTCTGGGTCCAGGCCTCCAATCTTCCCAAGAATGTGGTGAAACTTTGCAATCAGCTTAACTGAGAATATTGAAATGATAATGGCATGCCTTAGACAACCCACTGGAACACATCAAGCAAATACCAGAAGCCATTCTTTTCAGAGTATTGCAATGCAGAATCTGCAGAAACATACAAAAAAAGCTCCACATTAGATCTACCAGACCTCAACTGTTTCACTGAGAGATATTTAAATGCATTTAAATTTATTAAGTGACATTAATGAATTTAAATAACAAACTTCCTCTTCAGAGTACCTGATCCCAGGTTTCATAGATGTGAAATGCCTTTTCTATCACTGATACCCATTTTAGAATCCTGACTGGGTAAAGAGCTTATGTACATGTGCCTTGGGAGATCTTTTTTCCTCTGGGTTGGAACTGAGGGGAAAAATCTGCCTGGAAACAATTAGAGCAGCAGGCAGAGAAAAGCAAGAAGACAGGGTAGCAATGCTCCAGGCTGCAGAAGGGATGTCCTGGGGAACTGTAAGACATGGAAAGTGGGGTTCTTACTACAAAATGCTGCATCCTAATGTGTGCACAACACAGAGGTGAATGGACTTTTAAGGCAGGTCTAATTCAGCTACTTCTTTCTTGACACTCTTATGTGAACATAGGACATGCTATATGCTTCACATCATGGTGGTACGGCTTGTGGCATCAACAGAAGGTTGGCCTTGGAGTGAGGCAGTGCCTGGGCTTTGCCTTTTTGAGATGACTAACTGAGAAGTAGGAAGACAGTCCTTGTATAGAAGCCTGGGATGGAGTGCAGGGCAGAAAGACTTTCCAGAGAAGGGAATTACGCAACCCAGTCCTAGGCTGGATGAAGGAGCTACTCCCTCTCTATGGGCTATGTGCAACAGCTTGATAGGAAAACACATGTATTCCAAATATCTGTTGCCTCTGGCAAGTTCCTGGTGCACACACACCATGCTGCTCAGGGAGAGGTTTTTCATAACTGCACTCTCTCGGTGAATAACATGGAGCAGCAATGGCTCTATCGTAAAAAGTAATTGTCATCAAACAGGAGAACAAAAGGCTCCTAGGTATTTGAGAGAGATGGGAAACTTCGGTTTCAAGGTCCATCGCTGGCAGTGTGTGAGGACAAGTTGCTTTTAATATTTCCTTTCCCCAGAATCATATACGCTCATATACACTCTGACAGAATGACAGTACACCACTTTTGGATGTACAATGGTACTGTGAGATGCAAAAAAGGAAACCTGCCTCCTAGATCTGTAGTGATTTTTCTTTCCTTGCATCATTGCTGTTGGAATCTTTTGTATGTGTGTTCAATGCTACAATTCAACACTGTCAAGTACCTCATTGGGAATAAAAAAAGAAAACATTTTTCTTTCCAATCATACCCTAGAATTCCTAATAATACTACTTTGGTTATTTTACCAGAAGTTACTTTGATTTTTCTGTAGAAATACATTCAGAACAGCATCTGTATGTCTGGGAATCATTTCTGCTTCACACTTCTCTTTATCATGTTTTTGCAGCTCTGCAGCTTGCCTTCCCTTGTTATTTATTCCTTCCAGAAGACAGGCTTTTACTAAATTAACTGAACAGAACATAGTAGATACTCTATCCCTCCCTACAATGCTAGTGCTCAAACCATAAACCTCATTTCTACACAAATGAGTAAGTGGTTAACTAGCAAATGGTTGAAAAGATATAATGCTTACCGTAATATCTGAGCACAAATTGTTCCTAAGCACCTAAGCATGTAACAGAGATCATTTACTCTGATCTCATGTGTAGCCACTGAATTTCAGCAAATTTAAATTGAATGATAGTATTGCTTACTTTTTTTTTTTTTTTTTTTTTAAGACTGCAGCTACGGGAAGATCTGCCATGTTCCTCAGTGAATTGTGACTCACTGTCTATAAACGTTTCCACTTCTGTTTCTGGTCTGAATTACTCTAGCTCTGGCTCCTAGCCATCGCCTTCTTCCTTCAGCTTGTTTTGTAACACAAAAGAAAGGTCTGTGATCCCTCCTCCAGGTAACTCTCTAGAGACTGACTTGAAGTCAATTCCCTTGAACATATGAAATGGACCATGCTTCTCAAATAACTGCACAATAAAGTGAGTTTTATTGACTTCAGCTGATTTTTCCTGTTCTTTTCTAAATCCCTTCCCAAATTTCTAACATCCTTTTTTGATGCCTAATGCTGCATACAACCACACCAGTCTCCCTACTCCTAGTTCATTCCCCTATTCTGTATGACCACTTATTGTCTTATGGCACTGCTTTGGAGGTCCCAGATCAACTAGACATCTGCCATGATCCATTAGCTCTTTTGGAGTGCAAAATATCCATCTTGCAAGTATAGCTTATTTATCTCTCTTCTGGGATATTTGACCCGTCGTTTTGCTGAATAAAACCCCACATCATTCAGTTAAGGCAAACTAGCAAGCAATCCAGGCCTCTCCATTTAAAATCATTGAGGTAGGGGTCAAAAACCTTTATTCTAACATATTTTCAGATGAAAATGCTTTTTTAAACATTAATAGCAGCTGGTTCTTCATGATGTCTGTTTTTATAGAGGCTTGCCAGGATGTGCTGGTTTCAGGCAGGAATGAACTCTTCTCCTACACAGAGCTGTCTGGCCCACAGTGGCTGAGGGATCTTGTTTCATTCCCTGGCGGGTCAGGGCTCGTGGGTGGCTGGGTGCATGTGCAGTTTGCAAGGTGAGAAAGTGGCCCTGGGCGGAGTGGACTCGTTGTTGGTTTTTTGTCTCTGCTTGGATTTTGCTTGCTGTTTTGGAATCTGGCTGCATCCATCCACGGGTAGTGAGACACTGTCATGTGTTCTATTTTCTGTTGGCTTAATTCCTTATTAGTACTAGTATTGCTACTATCACTATAATTTTCATTTATATCATTAAATAGTTCTTATCTTAACTTTTACGAGTTTCCCTTGGGTTTTTTCCTCCAACCCTTTTCCACCAAGGGTGGTGTTGGCAGGTGATAGAGTGACTGGTACTTAATTACTAGGGCTAAACCTAGCAATTGTGAAAGTGCATGGTTGTGTCAGGGTGAGAGGCAGGTGAGAGGTCTTCAAAGAGCATCCATTTTTCCGCATACATATTTCCACATTTCCTCAGGCATCCCTTGCCAGGTTTTAAAGTGCTCTTAGCCTCTAAAGCCTTGGGCTGGGATCTGTTGAAGGCCCTTCATGAGCCTGTGGACTCAGTACATTTGAATATGGCTCTGAGAGACAGATGCTCAGTTACACCAACGTGTCCTTTGCTCTTGTGAATGGGTTTGGACCTTGCTTACATACCTATTTTCCCTCACTCTGATCTTACCATTCATCCCTTTCTTCTATTGCAGCAGCAGTCTATGTCCCTCACTTTTATCTTCTGGTGTGGTGAATTATTTAGGAGGCATTTTACCACAGAGGGGATGCCTGCACAGGTCTGCATCGTAGAATCATAAAATGGTTTAGGATGGAAGGGACATTAAAGATCATCTAGTTCCAACCCCCCTGCCATGGGCAGGGACACCTTCCACGAGCTCAAAGCCTCAATCAGCCTGACCTTGAAGACATCCAGGGATGGGGCATCCACAGCTTCTCTGGGCTACCTGTTCCACAACCCTCTCTGTGAAGAACTTCTTCCTGAGATCTAATCTAAACCTCCCTGCTTTCAATTTAAACCCATTACCCCTTGTCCTGTCACTACGGACTCTTGTAAAATGTCCCCTCCCAGCTTCCTTGTAGGCCCCCTTCAGGTACTGGAAGGCCGCAATGAGGTCTCCCTGGAGCCTCCTCTTCTCCAGGCTGAACAAGCCCAATTCTCTCAGTCTGTCCCCAGAAGAGAGGTGCTCCAGCCCTCTGATCATCTTTGTGGCCTCCTCTGGACTTGCTCCAACCGGTCCATATCCTTCCGATGTTGTGGTCACAGTTGGACATAGCACTCCACGAGGGGTCCTACAAGACTAAAGGGGCAGAATCCCCTCCCTCAACCTGCTGTCCACATTTCTCTGGATACAGCCCAGGATACTACTGGCTTTCTGAGCTGCCTGAGCACACTGCCGGCTCATGTTCAGCATCAGCTTTTCATCCACCATCCACAGGTCTCTAGCAGTGTGACACACAGACAGGGAGGCAGTAGGGATCATATAGGGCAGACACTGAGTTGGGTGTTGTCCACCAAATTGGTAAAAGCAGCAAGTTGTGCCCTCAGTCAGAAGGTTAAAATGTGTTGTCTCTCTAACTACATAAACAGTGGGGAATGAGGCTGGAATGGCTCCCAAGCTTTTCAGGACTACTCAGCTCTTAGCCAGTACATTTTTTCTTTAGCTCCTCCAGGGGCACTTGGAGTGTAAAATCTAGCCCCAGAGTGGCTTTCCACAGCATTTTCCACATAAAAAAAGATTCTCCAAGGCCCACTAACCACTCTCAAGGCTGACAGGCCACCAGCTGTGTTGAGACAACATGCATGTGTTTCTTAAATACAATCGAAAACAAAAGAACAGAAACTTACTTTTTAAACCTTTCAGTTATCATAGGTAGGGGCTGATATACAAAGTCAAAGTCATATCACTTGACCTTAGTCTTTGCATGTGGGTTGGTACTAGGTACTAATAAGATTAATAAGCAGACACCAATTCAAAGAAAAGATCAAAGGACTGCCTGTTGCATGCAGCATTAAAACTTCAGCTCCTACAGTATATAAGATTCTGTAGTTTTATCACATGCAGCTGCTCAAGCAATAATCCAAGAGGGGTTAGAAATGTTTTGTGACTCAGTCTTTGCAGAGTGCTTTGGTTCCCCGTTGGGATTAAGTTCAGGCTGATGACTGACAGGAGACTTCAGGGAGTGGAAAGCGAATGGTGCAGATAGCTTCTAGAAACACAGCTATGTCCATAAGATTGGCTTGGCTTTTATCATCATTCTCAAGGGCAGCCTTGGCTGCAGCAACCAAGAAATGGTGGAGTTTGAGATCCTTAAGCAGGCAAGGAGGGTGTGTAGCAAGCTCGCTACCCTGGACCTCAGGAGAACAGACTTTGGCTTCTTCAGGGAACTGAGTGGCAGAGTTCCATGGAATGAAGCCCTGGGGGAAAGAGGAGCCCAGGAAAGCTGGCAAGTATTCAAGGACCTTCTCGTCCAACCTCAGGAGCAATGCATCTCAATGAAGAGAAAGTCAGATAAAAAAAGCCAGGAGGCCTGTGTGGATGAACAAGCAGCTGCTGGATAAACTAAGGCACAGAAAGGAAGCCTACAGAGTGTGGAAGCAGGGACAGGGGACCTGGGAGGATTACAGGAAAGCTGTCCGACAAGACAGGGATCATGTTAGGAAAGCTAAAGCCTTGACAGAATTAAACCTGGTCAGGGACATGAACAACAACAAGAAGGGTTTATATAGGCAGATAGGGGATAAAAGGAAGATCAGGGAAAATGTGGTCCCTCTGTGGAAGGAAACAGGAGAGCTGTTTTCCCAGGATTTGGAGAAGACTGAGATGCTGAATGATTTTTTTGCCTTGGCCTTCACTGACAAGAATGCAAGCCATACCTCCGGAGTGACAGAAGGCAAGGGCAGCGACTGGGAGAAGGGAGAGCTGCCCATATTTAGGGAGGACCAGGTCTGAGAACGCCTAAGGAAGCTGAAGGTGCACAGGTCCATGGGACCTGCTGAAATACATCTGCAGGTCCTGAAAGAATTAGCAGATGAAGTTGCAAACCCTCTATTCATCATATTCGAGAAGATGTGGTGGTCTGCTGAAGTTCCCACTGACTAGAAAAGAGGAAACATAACCCCCATCTTTAAAAAGAGAAAAAAGGAGAACCTGGGGAACTACAGGCCAGTCAGTTACCCCTTTATGCCTGGCAAGATCATGGAACAGATCCTCCTAGAAACCATGCAAAGGCACATGGAAAATGAGGGGGTGATTAGTGACAGCCAACATGGCTTCACCAAAGGCAGATCATGTCTGACGAATAGGGTGACCTTCTATGATGGGGTCACGACCATGGTGGATAACGGACAAGCAACTGATATAATCTATCTGGACTTGTGCAAAGCATTTGACACCGTCCCACACAACATACTTGTCTCTAAATTGGACAGCCATGGAGTTGACAGATGGACCGATCAGTGGATAAAGAGCTGGATGGATGGCTGCACTCAGAGAGCTGCAGTCAACAGCTCAATATCTGAGTGGAGACCGGTGATGAGCAGCGTTCCTCAGGGGTCAGTATTAGGACCAGTGCTGTTTAACATCTTCATCAGCGTCATGGATGGCGGGATTGAGTGCACCCTCAGCAAGTTTGCTGATGACACCAAGCTGTGTGGTGCAGTCAACATGCTGGAGGGAAGGGTGACCTCGACAGTCTGGAAAGGTGGGCCTGTGGCAACCTCATGGAGTCAAACAAGGCTAAGTGCAAGGATCTGCACCTGGGTCAGGGCAAGCCCAAGGACAAGTACAAGGCTGGGCAGAGAATGGATAGAGAGCAGCCATGAGGAGAAGGTCTTGTGGGTAGTGGTGTATGAAAAGTT
>NW_010224903.1:16393-19873 GCF_000690775.1 Eurypyga helias
CACCATTCTATGATTCTATGATTCTACGATCATTGTCCCCATAACACAAGTGTTGCCAATCATTAGGGGTGTAATATGGTAGCAACAGTGGAGCTCACTCTGGTGTTTATAGATCATCAAAATCAAATCAAAATCAAAGGGAGTATAACCTAATTTTCTGGGGCAGAACCTAAGTAAACAACTTAGGTAGGAAATTGTCTCTGATATAATATTGGACAGTGATGGTGGGAGACACAGACCACGGAAGTGCAAATAAGATATTACCTACCTCACAAGAGGATTACATGGCACTATATCATGAAGACACAAGGACATAATACTGTGTTGTTTCAGAGCATTTTTGTAGTAGATAATTACCTATAAGTTCTCAGAGAGACTGCTCATAATTTGTTGTTTTGTTTTAAAAGATAACACAGACAAACTTTCCTGGATGCCCAGCAAACTGGTTCTGTACATGCTACTACCCTGAGGATACCTCCTACCTGCTCATAGATAATCCTAGGGTCCCCACAGTGTCTGCTTACATGGAAAGCAAATCACAGACACAATGAGGTCAGCTCATAAACCAACATAAAGACACTTGTGTTTGTTAAAGACTCTCCTGAAGATCACAGGCAAGTTCAGGATAGGCTAATCTACTAAAGTCACCATTTTCTACAGTTATGAGAGCAATTCCTCATCTCTTTTCATACTCAGTATTCAGAAAAAAGGTACTGTAACGGTTTTGTTATTATGTATGGTGGAATTAATGAACATTAGAAAACCCACTGTGTAGACTGCACAGTATCTTTCTGTTTGCAGTGGTTTTCCCATATGTTTTGGAGGAGACACTGAATCCCTAGAGTTGCAGTCCAATTTGATCTCATAAACACTCCAGCATGCATGTACCAGAATCTGCAGATCCCCAGTACTGGAAGCCTAACCTAGAGGAGAAGAGGGTGAGTCTCACAACATGCAGAAATATCCATAAATCACTCATTACACTATGATGGCACTATGAAAATAATACAATTACCTTCCTCTTTGTCTGTGGTAGTTATGTGGCAATGACTGGCAAAAAAACTGACATTTTAACAGCTCCTTTGGTATTGCGTCATTGCCTGCATCTCTATTTTCTAAGAAACAGATGCATTCAGAGAACTGAATGTAGAGAACCAAATTAAGGCTTGGTGAGTGGTAAACAGCATTTGAAAAGTATTTCCCTGTTTCACTGGCACATTCCTTTACTCCTGCTCTGACGTCCCCTTTAAAACAAAAGAGCAGGCTGTGTGTATACTGAATGTGCTGCAGTGCAACCTTCACTTCTGCAAGTTCAGACAAAGGGGAGAGACACACCTTGCTAGAAAGGCTCAAAGCACGTCAATGAGGCCCCAGTTTCCTTCATTCCTGCAAGTCTGGGCAGAGAACTGTGAGTGGCTCTGTCCTGACTGTTATGACATGCTTGGCTGCTGCTAGATGTTTTAATTCCAAAGTTCATGAGTTTATCCATGGTTCAGAGCCAAAATGAGGGAAAGGCATGGAAATAATACACTGAACCTTCCATTTCAGGCCTAGTGTCCAACAGAGGTTTCAAGAAGACTGGAAGTGGGAGGAGATGAAAGAAAGTATTTCTACATCAGAGTGGAAAAGCAAATCACTTTAATATTGGCATAATGAAACACTGGTCAGAAAACAGTGGTCTAAGATGAGAATGTTGTCTTGTATGGTGGTTAAAGCAAACCATGCTACCCATGTCTGTATGAAATACGGTGAAGTCAGAGACAAGAGGGTAACTTTTTTCGGTCACTGATGAAAAGCAGTGTTGGTTTCCACTTGCATTTTCAAAAAGGACACTGGGGAATACAAGGGAAATAATGAGAAGGGGAATACAAAAAGAAAAGAAAATAATAATAGGGAATACAAAGAGAAAGGTAAGACATGAATTAAGTTTCAGTATGTTCACAGAAGGAAGATTATTGATCATTCTTTTCATCAGGCAAGGATAGGGAACCAGCTACCTCTTGGCAACATATGGATTGCTTTCCTTATTTTCCATCTACAGTCCATGTTTATTTTTGTCTCACATCATCCCTTCAGTCTTGTGACCCAACATCAATAAAGAGATCTAGGTTGAAAACAGTCCTGTAAAGGAAAACCTGAACTGATATAATGTCTGGCATTAAACGACTGTTGGCCAATTGAAAGAGAACAGAGATGCAGAAAATGTGCTGAGGGCAGATTGAGCATGAAGAACTCCCTAAGCCACTAATTTTGCCAGGGAAAGGTACACAAGCCACCTAGGAAGGTCTGGACCCAGGCAGTGGTTGGATACTGAAGGCAGATTCAGACTAGAAAGAAGTTTCATTTTCTAAATTGTAATTATTTCTATTAATACTAAAGAAAAATAACTCAAAGGATGTTGGGGATTCTCTGAGCTTTGAGTCGTTGCCCAAGGTAGGATGTCTCTAAAGACACCCTTCAGCTCAATCAGAACAGGAGGTCAGATTGTGCTACAAAGGTCAGGCTAGAGAATCCAGTGCTCATTTCTGACAAAAACCTGGAACAGTGGAGTTTGCAGCTAGTAATACCATCAAGCTGACAATTGCCAGTGGAACCATAACAATTTTCTCCAGACAGAGACACAGTCCATAATATCTAGCTGATAGTGGGTGTTATTCAGTTGACTAGGTTTCCTTGGCAAGTTTACAGCATTAAATAAAATCTGAGTGTATAATTATATTATCTATTTTTCTATCTATTTATCCATATCTTTACATCTATAATCATGATTCATAGAATCATAAAAACAAATAATAGTTTGGGTTGGAAGGAACCCAAGTTCCAAGTTGAACTAGTTCCAAGTTGAACTAGTTGAAAGATCAACTAGTCCAACTCCCCCTGCCATGAGCAGGGACATCTTCAACTAGATCTGGTTGCTCAGAGCCCCATCCAACCTGACCTGGAATATTTCCAGGCATGGTGTGTCTACTACCTCTCTGGGCAACCTGTTCCAGTGTTTCAACACCCTCATTGTAAAAAAGTTCTTCCTTACATCTAGTCTAAATCCACCATCTTTTAGTTCAAAACTATTACCCCTTGCCCTATCAACACATGTCCTGCCAAAAAAGTGTGTCCCCA
This sequence comes from Eurypyga helias, assembly GCF_000690775.1. Classification (NCBI taxonomy): domain Eukaryota; kingdom Metazoa; phylum Chordata; class Aves; order Eurypygiformes; family Eurypygidae; genus Eurypyga; species Eurypyga helias. The sequence continues at coordinate 19,511 of NW_010224903.1, forward strand.
TCTTCTTATAAGTCCCCTTCAAGTACTGAAATGATGCAGTAAGGTCTCCCCATAGCCTTCTCCTCTCCAGGGTGATAAAGCCCAAGTCTCTCAGCCTTTCATCACAGGAGAGGTGTTCCATCCCACTGATAATTTTTGGAGGCCTCCTCTGGACTCTCTTCAACAGGTCCAAGTCTTTCCTGTACTGAAAACCACAGAGCTGGACACAGTACTCCAGGTGGGGTCTGACTGGAGTGGAGTAGAAGGGCAGAATTACTTCCCTCAACCTGCTGGCCACACTTCTCTGGATACAGCCCAGGATATGGTTGGCTTTCTGGGCTGCTAGCACACACTGCTGGCTCATGTCCAGCTTTTCATCCACCA
>NW_010224903.1:20112-40799 GCF_000690775.1 Eurypyga helias
ATTTATACTAGGGTTGCCTTGACTCAGGTTCATTACCTTGAATTTGGCCTTGTCAAACCTCATGAGGTTCACACCAATCCACTTCCTGAGTTTGTCCAGGTCCCTCTGGATGGCATCCTATTTCTCAATCATGTCAACTACACCACTCTTCACCAACAGGTGAACCACAGCTTCATCAACAGGTGAAGCTTGATGTCACATTCAAACTTGCTGCAGGTATACTTGATCCCACTGCCTATGCTATTGAGGAAGATATTAAATGTACTGGTCCCAATATGGACCCTTGCAGGACACCACTTGTCACCAAACTCCATCTGGACTTTAAGCCATTGACTACTACCTTTTGCATGTAACCATCCAACCAATTCCTCATCCACCCAACAGTCCACCCATCAAATCCTTCTCTCTCCAATTTAGAGAGAAGGATGTTGTGGGGGACTATGTCAAAGGCCTTACAGAAGTTCAGATAATCAATCTCCATAGTTTTTCCCTTGTCCGCTGATATAGTCACTCCATCATAGGTTGGTCAGGCAGCATTTGCCCTTGGTGAAGCAATGGCGGCTGTCTCAAATCACCTCCCTGTTCTCCATGTGCCTTAGCAAAGCTTCAATAAGGATCTGTTCCATCATCTTCCCAGTCACAGAGGTGAGGGATCTTCCCAGGTACTGACAGGTTGGTAGTTCCCAGGGTCCTCCTTTCTACCCTTTTAAAAAATGGGTGCAAAGTTTCCCTTTTTCCAGTCACCAGGGACTTCACCTGACTGCTGGACTAAGAAGATTTCATCAACAAGCTCCCTTTGATTTGTCTGCCTGTCGTAAACACCAGCCACAAGCTGCATGTCTGCCTTGGTCTCTGATTCTTTCCCATAAACTTTCAACCTGCTGTCTATTGATCCATCTCTTTACATCTATACACCATGATTCATGTATGACCTTGCTTTTCTTGAAGTGAAAGGCATACCTCATTCCCCTTCAAGGCCAGGATTAACATCTTTTTGTGACCTGAACAGATTCATACCATACCTATCTTACTGGTTCTAATGCTTAAATTTATTTTCTTATCTTAGGAGTTTGTTTCTCTTTAGAAAAACTATCTTCTCATTTCTACCATATGTGCCTGAAAGTCAAGGTTTCTTATGGAAAGTGTGATACACTTGCTAACAGTGACCTTTCCCTTGTTCTGTAGGTATAGGTCCAGAAGCACATTCCTGTGATAAATTTGTGAGTCAGCCCTGATTTGCTATCCAAAAATTATGCTATTACACTACACACCAATTTGTTAATTCCCCTGATGAAGATGCATCCCTTCCGGATGCTGTGGGTTTGCAGTACAGTTCTGAACAACACTGTCTGGAAACTTCATGGGGAGGAGGATCCTGGAATGAAGACAGCCCCATCACTCAGTGCGAGTCACCTCTGGAGGTTAGAAACATCAATGTTACAGGAAGATTGCTCCTGGTCAGAACAGGTATTGACATAAATGTTAAGGAAGAAACAGCCTCAAGAGAAAAAAAGAGAATATGAGAAAACAACCCCTGATGTCAGCAGAGCCAAACTGCCCTGTACCTCTCTTTACTCAGCTAAAGTTTGACATTTCACAGACTTCTGGCCAACAGGGCTAAACTCTGAGGAGCTGCTATCCGGAGAGCAAAATTTGCTCGTCCATTTTTCCAGTGCAACCTTGATGACTGCAAAATGATTTGTGGGAGGCTATGAGAAATGTCCTTCACCACTAACCCTTCCTTTTGCTGCATGATACAGCGTGTGCTCACCTTGGCTGCCTGCTGCCAGGTGATGCTACCTTTGATCCTGCAAAGAGTGAATATGGCAGGAGATGAGTCATTTCACCTCTCTGGCTGACCTTCTCCAGCCTGGGGGTATACAGAAACTGCCCACTGAGCTCATGAAATATGTTATTTAGGGAGCAGTAGGTCAAAATCATGTCTTGTTTTCCTAGCTGGCTGTGCCAGATGTGGGAATAAAATCAACTGATCCCAAGTCTTCTTTTTATCTCTGAATATGGCACTAAGGACTTTGTGGAGGAGCCTCAGCAGTCTCAGGCAATGCATTACGCAAAAGTGTAATGAACACTTTAGTCATGTTAATCTGCTGGAAGAAAGGCATTCAGTACCTGGAAGGTCCTGGTCCTATCTTCATCTATGCAACTGACTCAGACACTGAGAAAAGCTTCCTCGAACTATCTTTCCAAAATAGCTATTTGTATGGCACTAGGGCCCTATACTTAGAATTTATAGTCACTTTTGCAACTTGGCTTTCAGAAATAAAGAATGGATTTTTTTCAGGAGTGTCTCTGCTTCCAGTGCAGCAGAGTTTTCAAAGATGTGGTATAGCACACAATGTAGTCATTGACCAGAAGGAAATCTCTTCCCTCATCATCTCTGCAGCACTGGTGTGCTCCAAATCTTTGTGCTGCAGAAGGTGGGTTATAAAGAAGAACACTTCCACTGCCACCCTAAGTGCCCACAGTTTGAAGGGCCTGATTCAAAGCTGATTGAAGATGATACGTATTTCTCTCCAGCAAGTACTGGATCACTCCTGGTGAACCATGTGAGCAGTCTGTTACTGGGAGGTTGAGTGCAAACGGAGATTTTATTTTGTAGGATGAGATGGTTAAGTGAGACTACTAGATTATATCTGAATGTAAACTGGTAACAAAAGAATGTCACTGGTCCTGTACCTTAATGTAGCAGGGGCTATGTTCTTATTTGTGGCTGGTGACATCATGGGGTTTTTTCATAATAGAATTTTTTATGCATGTTTTTGCATTTCAGCTACTCTCTGCTAAGGTAATCTGATCTGTGATCCTCTGCACAGACAATTACAATGCAAACTCTATTCTCACCTGGACAGCTAGCAAAAGAACATAGTTATTGTCCATGTCAAACTCTCCTAGTAAACTAGTCTGTGAAGGACCAGACAAGGAGATTTTCAAATCTGTGTGACAGTCTCTGAATATTCAAAGAAATTGAGAGAGATGCACGTATCTTACAGCTGCTTTAGGCACTAAAACCTGTTATTTTGGTTTTAAAGATAAACAAGTGCTTAAAAATCTAAGCTCAACTTGCCATTTGCTCCACAGACACAGAGATAACAATTTCCTTGCAGGAATAGATAAATGACTGACCAGTCTTTAAATTGTGCCTGCAAGGTTTCTGCACAATGTGGTGTTGTGCAAACACATCCAAACTTTGTACTGCTATTAACAGCATACAGCTCACAACCTGGCAAAATCATGCTGACACTAGTTTCAGTGTTTGAATGATGAAACATACAGGAAGGAAGCATGGTACACTCAGTGCAAAGTAAAAATTACTGTACTGCAACTGAATATAGAAACACCACTTTTTTGTAATGTGAAGGTTACCTACAATACCATGACTGTTTGAGTAATGTTACTTCGCAGTTTTTGTGAATGGCATAGACAAGGTGTTCAGCATTCAAAGAAGGTCTTGCATAACCTACATGCCACACTATGGAAAACAATCAGAAGGTGAAATCAAATCCACCATACAATAGATGGGAAAATATTCAAATATACAACCAAGTAACTCTCCAGAAAAGGCTCATTCATATTGCATCAACAGTGTTGCTTTTGGGATAATATAAGGAGGTTACAGAAATTTTTGCAGTTATGGTATCCATTGGAGGAAGTCTTGGAGCTGCAGGCACATTTCAACCAGTCCTGCTGCATCCCAGGAAGTTCTTGTTAAGACCTATGGCTACGAAATACCTTTCCTGAATGCACAGCCTGTGTTCCCACATCCCACCTCAAGCCTAGCACTTCAGCAGAGAAGCACCTGCTACATCTGGAGTACTCATGGTCTCCTACAGTGTTGCAAGTGCAGTTGCGGCTGCTGAAGATGTGAACTACCATTCTTAGACATGAAACATCTGTGGTTAAACCACAAGAAGATGTTCTGAAGGCCAGAAGTTCTTTCTTTTACCTATCTGTCCATCTATCTATCTATCTATCTATCTATCTATCTATCTATCTATCTATCTATCTATCTATCTATCTATTTTTAATGGGAAGGAACTGGCATTGCCTGTACCATCTGCCTTGCTAATTTATTTAGCAAATTATCCCATATTTTCTTTCAAAGGCAGAAGGAACTTGTTCTTTCAAATAACTCACAATGCAGTTCAGTCTTCGAACACAATTCTGAAGACTGCAGTGAGCATTACATTGCAAATATTCACTTTGTGTGGCTTATACACCTCCGATTGCTTACTGGTAATAAATCACATGTAGGCTCGTTATTCCTGTGGGACGCATGGTACAATACCACAGTTTATACAAACTACTCAACAGTCTGTTAGTGGCTAACATTCAAGTGTTCATGCTTTGGCTGAGCTCTTTATGAGCACCAGTACATTGTCCATTATGCACTACCAATAGCATGATTATGGTTTCCACAGTGATTAAAATACAACATTATTAAGGAATATATAAAAAAACCCCAGTATCAGATGTGATATATAAATGCAAAGCTAAATTACTCTTTCTGGAACAGAAGTAAAGAGGACCTTAAAGAATTATTACAGCTGTAGGGGAGTTAACTTCTGCACCTAAATGCCTATTTCTAGCACACACCTGGCAACACTTGAGTCATTCATTCTGTCTGTCCTCTGTTGTGTGTTCAGATGTGGAATTTTCTTAATTAAAAAACAAACATACAAACAGGATTGAGAAGGTAAACCACAAAAAGTTTCTGACATCCTTTGGAGGACACAAATTACACAGAATCTGAGCAATGCATAGTCAGTTTTGATCTTCCCAGATATGCATATTGTACTGATGAAACTAGACCAATAACACATCAGCAGTTTGATGACTAATCACAGAAAAAGAAAAAAGAAAATGGCCGGTTTATTTAGGACATACTTTTGGATGCCACTAGTGAAATATATTCTTGTTTAAGTTTTGTAACTAAGTCATCATCCAGTATTTTGTTGATAGCAGGTATAAGACTGCATTGTTAGACATTTCTAAATTCTCAGTTTTTACAGTTAATTCCCTAAAAATAGAAGTAAACAAATAGAATACATTGGTAAATCCATATATTGGTTTTGAGGAAGCAAAATTGAAGGGAAAAGACTATCTAAGAGGAGCACATCAAAATTCTGTTAATATCTAGTTTATATAATAAGTAATTTGAATTTATCTCTGCAGGTGCTGTTTTTAATTTTTATGGAATGGGAACAGTAATCTGAGGTGCTTGTTGAAAAAGTCCAAAAGTTGAAGCAATTGCTAGAATAAAGGGCTTTAATGGGAAAAACAATTTTCTCTTATTATTTAAATTAAAAATACAATTAAGACCAAATTAAGGCATTACTTTAAAAATAAATTATGTCCGTAGATCAGCGTAACATTCAGTTCTCATTTGAAATTCTGCATTAAATATAATCCAGCCTTCAATTTTTTGTTATGGTAAATATTAGTACACACTTCAAGACTTATTCTTCTGTTTCTCTGAGTTAATATGGGAGTGAGACAGGCAACTTGACACTTTCTTCATCAGTCTGAAAAAATAACCTCTAATTATCTTCAAAGCCAAGGAAGAGCCTATGTACAGGACAAATCAACACCTAACCTGTTTCTCTTTTTGTTTTCAGCAAGAGAGGTGTACAGTTTCATAGCCAGCTGGCAGCTAGCAATATTGTGGGATTTCTCCTCATCCCTATACTGGATCCAGAATGATGAGGCCATTCTGGCAACATTTTTTGACTTTAGGGTGTTTTGTTTCTTTTTAAAGGGCAAATCAGCGACTACAAAATTAGTGTCTTGCATGTCCAAATAGGATCTTGAGGGTAACAAGTATCCTTTTTGCATTTTACCTTTTCATACAGCATCATGGAGCTACAGCTTGTAGCTTCTTTGACATTACAAAAATACACATATAAGTGAAAGGCAAATAAAGACATTTCAGTAACGGGTTTTGGCCCTTGACCATTTATCTGGGGTCTGAAGGAACTAAAAAAAATCCCTGCATTTTTTACTTTCTTTTTTTTTTTTTTCCCTCGAGGCAACTAATGAAAATTAAAACACTCTGCTACAGAGGAGACACAGCAACTCAGCACACGTTTACATGAATCAATTCTATTTTAACTCTTTTCCCCCAAGACAAATCTGCAGAAAAGAGTGGTATCTGTAAAGCAGCATAATGCTGAAGAACTTTCTTTGTGTATGGCAGTAGTTTCTTTTCTTCCTGCAATTTTGTATGGGTCTAGATTTCTCACTTCTCTGGTGCAGAAGATGATTTCTTTCTGCTTAGGGATTTCCCAGGTGAGAAAGCATCAGTGATGTCACTGGGAACCACATTCTTTTCACTTCCATGGTTTGTGCATGGGAGGGCACTTGCCCACTCTGATAGCAAAAGACTCTGAAGGAGGAGAGATGGGGATGGGGGCAGAAGACAAGAAGCTTCCAGGGAATCACTCTAGCAGATGTCCTGGTATGCTGATAAATAGTGACACATCTGTAGCTCAATCAGTGAGAGGGTTATTTTTGGAAAATACAGCTCTCCCCTTGGAAACCTAGCTAATCCCCAGCCTCCCAAGTACTTTCTCTTTTTACAAGTTCCTTTGGCTGGAGATGGAGGTGTTACAGCAGAGATTGAAAGTGTGCCATCCCTAGCAAGCCATTCTCAGAATTAATTACATGATGCGCTATGCCCTATCCATCCCCACCACCACCTCCCTCATCCAATTATGCACTCTAGGCTGCTGGACTGGTGCTGAATACGAGAGTGATTGTTGCCAAGGGAACGAGGAAAAGCAGTCTTTTTTCGTGCAGTTACTTTGTAAGCCAAGGGATCAGTTTTACCCCCTTCAAACGTGATGTATCTGATAAGATTCAGCTATTCTTTTCTTGTAAAGAGACATGAATTCCCAGCATAGCTGTATTTCATCAAAGCACAGAAAGAAGACCTGACCAACACTAATTTTTCAGGCCATCAGTTATGCATACAACCATCCAGGGAGAGGGAGGAACAGCCAGGGCTGAAGTCCTGTGTACATTTCAGTACTTTGAGTGTACAGGGGTACACAAAGGACTGGAAAGTGACCCCACTCACTCCATGGGTCCACCTGGCTCTCTGCCAGCAGAAGTACCACAGGCCCATCTCAGTGAGAGAGCAGGGAAGGGTCAGGAACAATAATCTGATCTTCTTCTCCTCCACACTGCTCTATTTTTTTTTTTTTTTTTAATTAGCCCCAGGGAATTAGTGATCCACTTTCACAAACAGGTAGCTGAGACACGAGAAGGACCATGCTCTCAAAGTCCCTCCAGACTGGGAGTAACACATCTGTATGCCACCACTTCTAAAAGTCTTGTGGTAAAGCACGGTACAGTCCCAATCAAATCCAGCACCCATGCAGGCATCCTGAGCAGTCCCAAATGCTATATTTTCAGAGGATGTATCTATCTGTGTAATCTACTCAGCTAAGCACTGCAAGACTTCTACCCCTTCCAGCTTATACAGAGGTGGTAGTTCATGTTCTTTTTGAAATACTTCTGTAAATACCAAATATCTCTCTGAGGCAGATACCACGCAAAGCATATATAATTTATATAGAAAAGATATAGCTATGTGAGGTATAGAACAGGAGGTTTTGTCCCCTGCTCTTACACACAATCAAGTCAGAGGAACTGATTAGTTCCTGAAAATTAACTTTCTAGTGTCCACAGTTCCCACACCCTCACATTTGGTGGCCTCAAATGTCTAGATGTTGTGTTATTCAATGGCATTTCAAGAGAAAAAGGCAGAAGAAAGAGAGGTGTGGATGGTGAAGTGACTTGCCCATGCCCCTTCCATCCAGCAACATGCTCAGAAGCAAACGCAGGAAAACCATCACCAAGGCTTACTTGGAATTTGCAAGTGGGTCCACAGCACAGCCAAGATCTGGCACTTTCCATTAACCAATTAATTGCAAGATATTACACTCAATGAGAGTTTTTACATTTGAGCTAAGCAAATTTGGGCAAAACCAAAAATGAACTTGTGTTCAAAGCTTGTCTTTATTATAAAGATTTTGGCTGAGTTTAATCTCTGCAGAAATGTATCTGTTTGAACTCTTTCACACTTAGCAACTGGACGTTTTCTTCTTTCTGGAGAGAACTGGAAAAGACTTTCTAGTCTGTTGCACCCATTTCAAGCCTAGTGTCAGTCAGACAGCTTTTAATGAAAATACAGACTGCACCTGCAAAAAGAGAGAAAATAAACTTAAAATGCCACTTGCCTCTTTGCTTGTTTGCCTCTGTTGTATGGTGGAGGTACTAAGTTTTGCAAATGTGCACTATTACTACAATATCGGATGTTATCTTCCAAAACTCTAAGCCAAAATATTTACTCCTTTGTTGACAAAAATCCTTCTATAGATGTGCATTCAAATTCAAAAACTAAAAAGAAAACCTGTTACCACTTAAGAGATTCTTGAGGCAGTGTAAGTAGGAATGAGTTATGTGTTACTAAAAATACCTTCTATGACTAATTCATGACCATCAATCGCTTCTTTTTACTTTTTTCCAAAGGGCAAACTGTGCATGTTAGCTTGACATGGTGCTACATTCTGTGTCACCCCTGAAGTGAAAACAAATTTGTGAATGCTGTGATAGTTACTGGAGTTATAATAAATAATATTGCCTATAAACCTTTCCAACACATATGCACACACAGAGACATACATACAGACATACGTATGTAGGGAGGCAAACAGAAGAGGAAGAAATCACAACAAATTCCCTGTCTCATATTGCTGTTATTTACTCTAAAACAGATCAGATGAAATGTCTTGAGAGGCAGTCAGTATACATCAGCATTACTAAGCTTTTCACTGAAGTCTGGTGAAAAGTAAGTGATTGTGATAAGAAACACCTTGAGTCTTCTCATGGTTTTCAGTAAGTGATTTTTGCATAGGGTCTGGGTCTTTTATGCTAAAAAGGAACGAGTCCCAAAGTGAAATGTGAGACCAATACACAAAAACATTAATCGGACTCTGTATTGCAATGCTGAACTGTTTTGGAAGCCTGATCCCAGAAGCAGAAGCCACAGATATGAGTTGAGAGACCTTGTATGCAGAGAACAGGCATTGACCTGGGCTGAAGAAAATGCATCTGCTGCATATAGCTACTTTTTCAGCCACTATGCCTTCACATAGAAGCATCACTAAACTGCAGGTGGTCCTCTTGGTCTTGGAGGGTAAAGGTGGAGGGGAAAAGGCTTCCCACTGTGGCAGTTCCTGAGATGCTCCACATGCGTTCAAAGACATTATCCACTGATATTACACAGGTGTATCTAATACTAGAAAAAGGCAAAAGTTTCTCACTCACACCTAATCTTCAATGTTGTCTGTTCAGTTCAATGAGATACAGCCATGCCTAAAGATAACCTCCGCATTTCACTTTGACACAAATGATCACATAAATTGCCTCACACAATTTTCCTCAGGCCCCTACAGCCTTGTGCGGATATTGCAGTGAGGGCTACTGGATCAGACACCTTGTGTGAAATTTGGGGAGGCAGGCTATATTCCTTGCTTTGCTGCTGATTCATTTAGCCATTTTTGAAAACCTATCCATGAAGAGCTATCCAGATAGCTTTATCTGTAAGATAATCAGACTTCAACAAGCAGACAGCTTGAACTGGTCTTGCAGGAACTCATCTCTTCTCGTTGGTTGGTCAAGTCTTCCTCTGAAAGAGAATTGCTGTGGCTGATCTTTGGGCATTTACTTCCTGCAAAAAATCTTTCCTGAAGCAGCAAAAGGCCCCAAGGTGTTCTGCCTACAGCAACATAAAGGATGTGAGGCTAACAATCTCATTTTTGCAGTTAAGTATCCAACTGAAATAGCAATGTAGTAATTTCAAATATCTCTAATTCACTACCTTATTTTTGAATCAACACTGTTCCCCACTGATGCTTTAATTAGTTTGGGTAGCTGTTGGTGTTTAATTTTCTCCCTACATCTTGAGATTAAATTCTTAGTATATGAGCCTTAGATATATAGCATCTGCATGGCAGGGAACATAGGAACTAATTGCTCAATTGTCTTGCATCTGTTGCAATCAACTGCAAGATCACAAGAACATTTTACACAGTTTGCATTGGTACGAGTTTCTAGGAGGCAAGTTGAACTTGGTACACTGACTTGGGTGTGCCCCCACAAGAAGGCAGGGGAAACGTGTTCACATACTCAAAGTGAGGCTATTTGTTTAAACTCAGGTGGTTTGTCAGCTAAAAATGCACTCCCAAGTCTGCTCAGTCTTTCAGGTCTTGCCTCTGATAAGAGCATTTACCTAGTGCATTTACCAGGCCTGCAAAGACGCTGGCTGACTGACCTCACCAGGACACTGCTGTTTGCAGGGTACTGCAGTCCATGTCTTCATGGTCACCCACTGCAGTCGAAAGTGCAACGCCTTTCTTGGTAATGGAGGGAGACACTTAGCTGTCACAGTTTCTGTTTTGCTTTGCTATGCTGGGTGAAGGGTTGGTTCCTCCTGCCACCACTCTTTGATAAACAGTCATAACATTATCAAGGCCACTGAGGCTGCTCATTTAGCACAATAATAGCACAGAAATGAACACACATAGAGGAATGGAGAAAGTTGTCTGTGGTTTTCTAAAGTTCAGGCCTGCTAAGACACATCCACATGACTGAGCAGGGACCCAAGCCTTCTTAAACAATTCTCAGTTAACATCAGGTGCTATAGTGCATCTACAAGGTGGTTGATTAGCAGCAGAAATACCACAGGAAAGCTTTATAACTTGTGCTATGCAGAAGGTCAGACTAAAAGATCTGACAGTTTCTCCTAGCCTGGAAATCCACAAAAGTGCTCTCCAAGCACCCTACACCAATGTGGGGAACAGGACCAAAATAACTATTCAAAAAAAGTTCACTGTCCTCAACTAAGACCAAGTAGTGCGTTGGGATGTGAAACAGCACATCAGCTCACAAGTGGAGGGTTGCACTCACAGGTGTACAGGTAGGAGTAGATGGTGTAGAGATAGGTTGATAGGTTACTGCTGTCACCTGAGCCATCAGCTACATCCACAGCAGCTGCCCAGGGACAGTTGTCTGATTTGCAGTAAGCAGAGGTATTTGTACAAGTGGTATGGTCGCAAAAGGTAAAGTCAGAAAGTAAGTTGTATTTACCAAACGCATACACTCAAGACCTTGCGATTTTTTGCACTCTTTTACAAGACTGCTTAAATTCATTGACAAAGATGTTCATGTTCTGATTTTCTACCCATATGAAGAAATACTTGCATTTCATTTTGCTTTTAGGTGGAAGGTAATTAAACTAAATTAATTAAATTTCTAATTTTGGGCGACTGAAAAGGTAATTTTGGTTGCCCAAAATTAGCAATTTAAAAATATTGAAATATTTTTTTTCTCTCTGCCATGAAAATGCTAATTTGAAATATTTTTCTAACAGGAATTAAGTCACCTATATTCACAACCTTAGATTAAAAAAAAAAAATTATAAAAAAAAATCACCACAAACATGTAATATGGAAAACCTGCTTTTAAAACATTGAAAATAAATAAAATTAAAAATTAAAAGACGATATTATCCTGAAAAGAACTGGATTTCAGTTAAAATGTGTTATCTTGTGTAGTAATTTTGAGATGAGAAAACTGCAAGCAGCTCTGAGGTTTTCTCTTTACCAACCAAAGAACATGGCAAAATTTTGGTGTGCTTATATATTTATCAATATTCACATTGTGGCTCAGCTATTCACTTTGGATTTTGGTATCTGACTAGCAGTTATAATAATTTTTTTAAATGATTGGGACTTATCACCACAACGACTAAGAACTAAAGGCTGTAAAGGAGCCCCAAATTTATGATATATTCTTCATGTGTAGTTGGAAAAAGTATTTTGAACTACTGTAGGGGAAAACCAATTATATCGTAGGTGAAGGAGACAATTTACCGTACATGCCCAGCTGCACTTTCCAAAAGAGAAATAGATATAAAAGTTTCTATTGTACTTCTAGTAAAACCTACCTTGCTTCTCAAAAGATGTCTATAAAATGCAAGTGTGAAATGAATAAATTGCACACAAAATATCGCACTGGAACATGAAAATGCTTATTTCTGGAAGCAACACAGAAGTAAAATTCAGCAATGTGAAAAGAAAGAAAGAGGACATTATTTAAAAAAAAACCAACAAAACAACCAAACAAAAAACCAACCAACAGAGAAAACGTCACTTATGATTTTGGTAATTATATTACCCTAAAATAATCCTTAGTGTAATTGCAGTCAAAACAGGTTTATCTTTATAATACACATAGGGCCAACATTTCCTTCTGCCTACAGAACTGTGGTTACACTGGGTTGACTGGAAAAAAAAATTTTGTCACAACACCAAATCCTTTTAGTTATTCCTCTGAAAGTCTCCTGTGTATCTTTTAATTTGTAATGATAATCCATGATGATCTGATTAATCTCTCTGGAAACAACTTTTGAGACCAGGTTAGGTTTTACAACCTCTGGATCTTGTTATCAGGGCAGAAAGAGATGGCTCTTATCTGTCTCTCAGTCCCAGTTAGCATGTGGAGAAAGGAGTCATCAGTATGACAAAAAAAGACAAATACTTTGATGTACCTACTTCTAGAATAATGGAAAGGACCCAACCCTCATCTGTTCTACACAGCATATAACCCTTAAAACAACAACAAAAAAACCCTTAAAATGGTGGTTAAATCCAAACTTTGTGCTGTTGTTAATGATCACATCAAATGCAAGACAATGCACAAGCAGACCCAAAATACTTGTAGTTTAATGGGAATGAAGAAGAACACACACATTACAAAGAGGCATAAGCTTCTCTTTTTAGTCAAAGATTCTAATTTCTGCTTTATTCCTGCTCTGTGGTCCTGCAGAAATCGGAATATGAACAGAAAAACTCTGCTTTTAGTAGTCATATGTAGAACAGCGAATCAACAAGAATGAGTTAACATGAATAATAGGACAATAGTGCATTACTCCTGCAGTATATATACTGAATTTTGGAAGGGTTGCCTACATAAAATAATATCTAATAAAAAACTGGCTTACACTGGAAAACAGTACTAGTGGAACACTCATTTGGACACCTGATGTGACCAGAATCAAGAATCTAGGGTTTTTTTGTGGTTGGTATTTATTTTTGTTTGTTTGGGTTTTTTTTGTTTTGTTTTATTTTGTTTTGGTTTTGGTTTGTTTTTTACTGTTGTTTCATTTTTGCTCTAAAAGGAATTTCATGGAAATGCACGTTTACACAGGGACTTGTACTCCCCATTTTCAGATGCTAACTTTAAAATTCCATAGATTTCCTTTTTCCTGTTTGTGAGGGTGGACATAGCTTTGTCTTTACTTTTTAAAAATTAACCAAGATATAATTAAAGAGTGACGATGAAAAATTTATCCAAGATAAACTTAGATATTTGACAGTACATGATTTGTAAGCACACAGTATGAGCTGCCCTCACTCAAAGAAAAGACCTATCTAGCCTAGTATTCTATCAATATCCACTAATTTAAGAAAATATGTTAATGAAACAGGTAAGTATAGAGTAATTCTTTTATGTTTTCTCCTCCAGGACCCATTTTAAACAGTCAGTGATAGTCCTGTCCTCTACATATTCATCTTTCCCTCAATAGCTTGAGGTAATGAAGCTCATGATATAATTATACTGGGAAGTATAATTATATAATTTGTGGAAGTATGTTAAGCCTTCTTCTGGGCCGAATAATATTGCTGGAAATAAATATACATAATTCTTGGCACATAAGCATGGGGGTTTTTTTACAAATATGAAACAGAAACTGCATTTTTCAAAAGTTGAGAATAATTATTTGCATTTTTACTAGATACACTAATTAGTCACACCATCTAAGAAAAAAAAAGCACTTAGTTCTCATGGAGCAGAGAAAGGGTTTTAGCAGTGGGATGATTATGTGTAATGATTAAGAAAAATGATAATGCTTAATACACAAAATACCTCTTCAGAGTCCATGACTTTCACTGTTTGACAGTTAAGGACTTCAATTTCTTGGCTTGTCCTTTGAAAGTGTTTAGTAACCTCTCATTTGAGGATCCAAACTGAAAGTTTACAGAGTGACTGCTTTGTGAAAAATATTATCCTACTGTAAAGAGGAGGTTTTCCTCTTCTGCTAGTTCTCTCCAAACTGTGCAGAGCAAGTGGTGGTTAATCAGTTCACAGTTCACATAAAGTGACTTTGGAGTACTAGATACTAATACATACTATTGCAAACACATGATCGAGGGACCTTTACAGTTTGTGGTATGAGGTGTCAGGATGTAATGCTCTAGCTGAAGATTGCTTGTCTGCTTAGTTGCTGCACATATCAGCTGTTCGTTAACCTCCAACTTTCCTTGTCATCCCTCAGTTTGCCTTTTCCTACACTAGTCTATACTTTCTGGGGTGTATGACTGCAATGTCCCACGGTATTTGAAATCCAGATAGTGCATGCTTCAAAACAGTGGCTGCATTCTTCGGAAGACTTTTGTATCCAGTTGTTACCACCTCTGAGCAGAAGGTTGGATGAGACACCTCTCATTGTCCCATCCAGGAGATCTGTGAGTCTCTAACAGGACCAAGAGTCTGGAATCTGAGCCTAAGCAAAAAATCTATGCAAAAAATTAGCTTGAAATAAGGTCCAATATATTTCATTGATTGAATGGCTAATGAGTGAAAGGAATGGTTGACCTAAAACTGTGATTGATCCTGCTTGACTCAAGGTGTTTCAGGTACTTAGGAATAATGCGGCACGCCTACAGTTCACTAAGACTGCATAAACTTGACACAGGACAAACTGGATGAACCCAACCCCTTGCCAATGATAAGGGGGTTAACAACTCATCATTACAATCCTTTCTGGCACTGCAGGGACTCAACCTGTAGACAGTTGACTGTGGAAATGGACTTGTGCTCCATAAAAAGCTCTGAGACTTTTCTTATTCCTTGGTATTCACTAAATCAGGAAGCCACTCATGTGATTAAGCTATGACATGCTAGGGCTAGTTCACTCAGGTCTACCACAATAGTAGCACTTTAGAAGATTTGTTGTTGTTGTTTTTCTCAAGAACAGCCTGGTTTTAATAAATGTGCATTAAGGTAAGCTGAGCTTTATGACTGCAGAATTTATAAATGCAAAATCCTTTGATGCCTTGAGAATTATTTGGACCCATTTAAAGGTGTTAGAAACTCAAAGCAAAGCACACAAATATGAAGTGTAATACCACTAGATACTTCAAGTGTCAGGAACATGAATGATTTCATTTCTTTGTAGATGGTATGTATTTCAGGTTCCTTTTAAAAAACTTGTTATAATATTTGAATGCCGAACATTTAATATCCATGGTCATTAAAAAAAAAAAGTTTCTCAGATGAAAGAAACTGCCCCACAATTTTAATATAAGCCATTAAGACAAAATGTAATACTGACTTGCAAGATAATTTTTAGAAAAGATTTTACTCAGTGCAGCCAATACAGCTAAGCTCCAATAATACGCAAAGCACACTTTTCTTGCCTCTCATGTTAATCTGGAATTTCATTAAATTATGTCTGACATATACGAACGTGTTAATAGAGACATTATTAATATCAATAACCTGTATTTTTCATTGCAATAGACTTCCATGTGTATTGCAAGTATATGCTTTTTGTTCCAAATCTAGTAGCTTGTTTCTTCATTTCCCCAAAAAAGGCTGGATAGCCTCCAGTTCAGCCGCTGCTAGTACCATTTCTGCAAGCTCTATAGATGATTTTCTCTCTCATCAGAAGCTATGCATTGTCCAAATCTTCCTCAGTCTTGCAGATTTGGTATGACGCAGATATTTTTTTCCTGTTGACTTTGGAAATATCACATGCTATCGTAAGCAAGTCTTGGTTGACATTGGGTAGCTCTTAAATTAAATTACATGAGCAATGAGTTTCATAAATTCTCAATTACAGCTAAAAATTAATTAACTGTAAAATCTGCCAGGAGATGGCTCAGCACAATCCCAAACCCTTCCATACTAGTGACACAGGCCCAAGCTGTTGCTGACTGTTGTATCACATGCACAGACCTGATCAGTTTGATTTGCACATGAATGCTGACATTTTTTAAGAATTACACCATTTATAGGTTGTGCCTACGATAATTGATAGCTGAATTAACTCTCTACCTTTCAGTGCTTCTCAGTTTCCATCAAGCCAAAATTATTTGGCTCCATTCACATGACCATGTCTCCAAAAAGTGACCGGCCTAAGGAGGAAAAGATTGTGCTCTTTGCCGGGAGCTGAGTTATTTCCTCAGTCCTGGTTTGAAAAACTCTTACACACATGCTAAATTCTCCCTCATCTCAGTGTGGCTCCCAGCTGAAAATTCACTGCAGAAACCAACCCCAGCAACCATGCTATACAGCTCCTTAACTTCAGTACCTATGCCTGCAATGTGATTACCTATAGGATACTTATGGGCCATATATGCCTAGGACAAAGTTGTCCAGCAGAATGTCAGTTAGTGAATAACCACTTGTGTGTCAGCCCAAAGGCAAATATCTTATTTAATTCTCTATTTCAAGCCTGAATAGTTTCAGCTGAGCCATCTGTGAGTGAAAAATACTGACTTTCACAGACATTTGAGTCAGATCAATTGCAGTTGGCTACTCAAATGTGCCCAGAGATTGATGTTTTGAACGTGACAGGCTGTAAGTTTAGTTGTTCACATTCCTCCTGACCTGGAAGGTAAACCAGAATAAAGAAAAGCAAAAATGTTTTCAAAGACACATCAGAGTGGGCATGATGGCACAATGCTAATACTTGTTAATGATTTTTTTTTTAAATAAAGAACTCTGTCAACGAATCCTTCTTCACATCGGGCTGCAACATTTTCTGTCATATAATGATGCATTAGTTATGCATGCCTGAACTAGTGACACTTTTATGAGAACCACTAGAGCCAGAAGTACATCTTGAAAGACACATTTTCAACCGTATCCTGGGCTGTATCCAGAGAAGCGTGGCCAGCAGGTCGAGGGAGGTGATTCTGCCCCGTACTCTGCTCTGGTGAGACCCCACCTGGAGTACTGCGTCCAGCTGTGGAGCCCTCAATATCAGAAGGATATTGGCCACTTGGAGCCAGTCCAGAGGAGGGCCACGAAGATGATCAGAGGGCTGGAGCACCTCTCCTATGATGAAAGGCTGCAAGAATTGGGCTTGTTCAGCCTGGAGAAGAGGAGGCTCCGAGGAGACCTCATTGCAGCTTTCCAGTATCTGAAGGGGGCTTACAAGGGTGCTGGGAAGAGGACTTTTTACAAGAGCCTGTAGTGACTGGACAAGGGGTAACAGGTACAAATTGAAAACAAGGAGGTTTAGATTAGATATCAGGAAGAAATTCTTCATGGAGAGGGTGTTGAGGCACTGGAACAGGTTGCCCAGAGATGTTGTGGATGCCCCATCCCTGGATGTCTTCAAGGCCAGAAAAAAAGGAAGGTGTCCCTGCCCATGGCAGGGGGGTTGGAACTAGATGATCTTTAAGGTCCCTTCCAACCCTAACCATTCTATGATTCTATGATTTTAGAGAATATTATTGCACAGGCATTGTGGACAGGGAAGAGAGATGGAGAAAACAGGGTAGATTTTTGTATAATGTAAAGGCCGTCTTGTGAGAAGAACCTCTGTTTAAGAATATGAGATTCACACCCCAGGTCTCACCACAGACCACAACATGACAGGGCAAGTTACTGATTCTTCCTCTGTATTTGTAAACATATACTCTCTCACACAAACACAAAATCTCTGTGTATGTGTGAGTAGGTGTGATGTATCAGGACTTCAAAACATTTTGTCAGAGTATCAGTAAGACTGTTTGGGCAGCTGAATCTCAGGAGGTGGGAAATCTTTCACTTTCAGAGACCTGATTCTGCTTTTTACAGGAAAACCTACTACACTTAATGAGCTATAGGATGAGATTTACATATGCATCACAAAACTGATTCTCACCCAGATATTTTGGTATGCAAGAATGCTGCAGTTGTCTTGTTCTGATAACATTTATATGAAATCTATTGTTTTTTTCAAAGAGCAAAGCACAAATGCTTAAATACAAACATGCACACAATTACTAAAGATACACACTATAGTATTCTATACACACATAAATAAATCTATACTCCAAATGCCCAAATGGTTCCTGTTCTGGAAAAGAAGCCCACAGTGGGCTCTGCACTTCAAAACCCTTTTGGAGTACTGACTTTCCTGTCAGGTCCCTTTCTCAGTTGCAGGTCTCATCAGCTCATGTGCTCCCTGCCACAGAGGACCACCAGCAGTACCATCCAGCCTGCGATACCAAAGAAACTGAAGTCAGTAGGAATCATAGTCTCTAGTGAGCCACATATTGGCACCCATGATAATTAAAGTCAACTCATTAACTCAGAGGATTTCTTCTACCTGAGACCATGGAGAACCACATTTATTTCTGTTCATCCTGTGACAATTTCCCGAACAAGTACTGCAAACATCTTAAAATTATTTTAACCTCTGTAAGTTATTCGCCTGAGCATGAGTTAACTAGCTAACTAGCTAACTAGCTAACTAGTCTACCTTTGGTCTCCTTTTGAGGCAGCCTTTATTTTTATTACAGACCCGCCTTGACCTTTCTTTGATCAGGATACCTTTCTTTCTGGGGATGCCTTCTCAATGCAACAAGTTTGGATGTTCACAGGAAAGGAGCTGCTGAAACTTTCCATTGCTCTCGTGGCAGGAATTTCCTCCACAATCTGCAGCATGGGATTTGTGACATACTTCCCCAGAGGTGTAAAATCTAAGTTTACAAATAAACAAAAGCAGAGAGGAACATCTGAGCATGACCAGGCTAGCAGCAGCAATCTGATCAGCGCACCTTAAGTGGCTGTTTGTCATTATGCTGGCAGGTTGTAGTCAACTTGCAGCGAGTGAATGATCAGCAATTCAGTCGCAGTGGTAATGGTGTATTCACACGCACCAGCCATCACCTGATCATGCTTTTGGGAGCTGCACTTAACAGCCCATTTTACAATACTCTGAACATCTTGCAGCACCTGTTAATAGAAAGATATGAACTGTCAGAACGCACACACTTCTTAACACTCAGATGAAAACACAGTATAGTTCAGAATTCATCCAATCCATAAATACCAGATTTGACACAAAAATTATCCTCTTGTGAGAATACAATAGAGAGTAACAATTTGTAAGGACTGCGCCCATTAATTCCACTATATTTACTCTCTTTAATAAGTACAATGTCTGCGGTAACAAAATAACCACATCCATAAGCACATCCAGCACGGCACCACTTGACAGTAGTGTGACCTCATTCAGGCCGTGATAGTCCACTATTAGCAGTTGTGGGACTGAAGTGAACAGAGAGGCTATAATCAATAAGAGACTGGCCTCAGTAACTGCTGTATTAGAAGGACCTTACTTTTACGTTTTCCATCAAAACTGGTGTCTTCTATTGTTCTTTTTGGGGTTGAGTATTTTTCTCATTGAGTAATTGAGGGATTTTTGAAGTCTCAGTAGAAAGTTCTAGGAACTTTTCTGTGATCACAGGTCGGTTTACAGACCTGAGAACAGTCACTGATACTGTGGGAATCGCATTAACTAATAACAGCATCTTTAAATGATTCTTTGGTCTTTTTTCATGATTATGCCATAATATATATTGTCAAATAATTGCAACGAGATGCTCTGCAGGCCACAGGAAATGGTCCTTTGAAATTAGAAAATGCCTTTTGAAGACCCTGTCTTTTTGTTTTCCCTTGCTTTCTGCAGGGATTTTGAAGTAATTACCATAGAGCCATGGAGTTATCAGCACTTGTTCCTAACAGTTATAACAGAAATATTTGGCATGCCTGAGAGAAGAAAACAAAAAAAAATAGATATTATTAGAGGTCTGTCTTTATATGACAGAAGACAGATTAAAATGATAAATTATGATGTACCCAATAAATATTTTATAGATTGTGGTTTATGATATCTTGTAGTACTTCCACACCATTGGAAGCAGCTTTTCAGACTAACAACAGCCAGTGATGACACAGCATCATTACAGTGGCAACAATTCACTTTCCCATACAATGTGCAAGCTAATAATGGAAGTTAGTAACAGGATAAATGCATGGAACAATGGCCCTCAGCTAAATTCTGGTTAATGAATTGAAGGACATGAGACCTTTGACACATTGAAGATCATATAATGCAGCAAAATATTCCACAACATCTTTGATCCCCTTTAGTTGGACAATAACCGGCACAGGCATGTGGAGGAAGGCAGCAAGCATGGTGGACAACTGGTTACGGCAGTAAGCTGTGGAACAACCACATGCTGGTGAATTCAAAGGAGAGAGGAGAGGAGAGGAGACAGAGGAGAGCAGAGGAGAGCAGAGGAGAGCAGAGGAGAGGAGAGCAGAGGAGAGCAGAGCAGAGGAGAGCAGAGCAGAGGAGAGCAGAGGAGAGCAGAGGAGAGGAGAGCAGAGGAGAGGAGAGCAGAGGAGAGGAGAGCAGAGGAGAGGAGAGCAGAGGAGAGGAGAGCAGAGGAGATGTTTCCGTTCTGGTTCATGATCTCAGCCTGCTGTCCACAAGAAGCTCAGTGTGTGATGGGGCAGGCAGGGAAAAGCACTGG
>NW_010224903.1:41121-43424 GCF_000690775.1 Eurypyga helias
CGCGTGAGAGATGGGAGGAGGAGAGGGGAGCAGAGGAGAGGAGAGAAGAGGTTCTCATTGTCCAAAGTTTAACAAACTACTTCCTTTGTTTCTGCCAAATCTGAATAAAATGTTCAAACCTGGACAACTAAAATTAGGCTCCCAAGCCTATCTTTAGAGAATTAAGTATAAAGCCACATTTCTGTAACCTGTCTGTCTGTAGGAGGATCCCTCCACTCAGCTGTAGAGTATGTGCTATGAACAGAAATTTGTGGAGGTGAGAGTTTTAGCAAATAGAGTTGAGCCTTCCAAAAGCATAGTCAAGCAGCTTCCAATGCAATTAATTCACAAAATGAAATACTGTGTAGAGTTTTGAATATCTCTCCCCTGACACCAGGATAGTGCCTGGCAGCAACATCTCCTATCCAATTCCCACTATCAACACCTAATTTAATGTACGATTATGCCCTGCAAGAGATAAGCATCCTGGACAGCATAGCAGTAGTTTATTTTTAGTTGTTGACACGTTTCAGCTGTTTTCCTGTGGGTTGACCTGTCCAGTTCTAAATTGCAAGTCTGAATGCAAACCTTTATGGCAACAAAAGATCATTTCAGGGGTATTTCTAAATAGGCACTAATGAGTGTTTAGCCAGTATTTTATTTCAAATTTCTGCTTCATTTAGACAAATGGAAAACAAAGACAGAGCTACACTAATACCTGGGTTAGGCAGGATAGGCAGTATAGCCTAACTCAGTATAAAGCAGTGTGAATACTGCAAACTAGCGCGGGTCTACAGAATCAAAGCAACCCCTCTCACTGATTACACTGGCTAGTCCCACTCCAGTAACATCTTGCTCCCATCAGAAAGGGATACTGCAAAACTGTCGATATATGTTTTCTAGAAAAACTGCCAGTGGGACCCTATCAAATATGACTGCCGACTCTCCTGAGGGCTCATTGTGAAAATTTTCTCTTTCCTCTGTGATGCCATCAATTTACAGCCTTTCCTTCTGGTGCAGGAGTTTATTACCCCCATAAATAATAAAATTAAGGGATTAGTTATAATCACACAAAGCTACTAATATAAGGCATTTATAGGCATGAGCTTTTCCATGAGTAACAAAAGGGCAATCATCTGGTTCTTATCAATGACCGGAAATCAACTAAAAGTGGTAAGACATTTATACTAAAATACTGCTGATGAAGACAGCTAGGGTGCATTTTCTGAGACGCTGGTCTTGGGTGAATTTCCTGTGCCATGAAGGGGAATGATGTTAATGTCTAGTCAAAGGCTTGGGAGAAGTTGTGGGATGCCTGATGGTAGCAACATGCAGGCTTTTGCTGGCTGTCACTACTAACCTGGTCTAGTCTATCTCTTGTTCCTGCAGTATGGTGCCTTAGGCAAAATCAAAGGTCTTACACAGCAAAATGAAAATCAGTAAACTCAGATGTAGTAAAAAAGACTAAAAAGCCCTGTGGTGGTCTGAGAAAAAAAAGGGAGTGGAATGGCCAGTTTTAAAGAGCACAGCATGCTCAAGGAAGTCACAATGAAAAGTCCCTTTTGAAGTGGAACAGAGTGGAAGGTGATAAACTTCTTCCACTGATTTTTGTCAAAGGAAATTAGCCAGTTTTACAGGTTAGGTTCAGCAATATGAAAGTGTAGTTGAGGGTGTTCCATCCTGGCAGACCAGGGGCAAATACCCACTTGGGCTGACAAAACTGTGCACCTTGGTACTGCTGTGTCTTTGGGATTTCCTGTAACGGCTAGAAGACCTCCAAATTCACTAGCCTCACAAGCCAGAGTTTTCTGAGGTGTTCCTAGTTCTGCAGTTGTGGAGGTGGACAGCAAATCTTTATAACTTGAAATATACTGCAGCACAAACCCTCAATGGAATTTTCTTCTTATTTCAAAGTTGTGTTGCAATGTAGTAATGTGGCTGCAGACTTGTCTGGAGGATCCACAGCCCTGAGAAGAACTGGTTGAAAGAATAAATAGACTCCTCACCATCTTACTAAGTCTGACCCTTGATTAGAGAAAACTAAATCTGTGGGAGATATCTTTTTTAGAATTACCTTTAAAATAACTGAAGCATCTGTTTTCTCTGATTTGTTGTGAAGGGTTGTGAGACTGTGACAGAGTGTCCCTATCCATGGCAAAGCAAGGAAACCAGTAAGGCCCTTCCTGGGCACTTTTTATAAAAAGATTTTCTCCCTAATCAGGGAGGGGAGGGGAGAGGAGGGGAGGGGAGGGGGAGGAAAAGAATATTTCAGTTGGAAGGGACCTATAATTATCATACAGGCCAACTGTGGATACTGTGCTATT
>NW_010224903.1:43470-49039 GCF_000690775.1 Eurypyga helias
TTACCAAATAAATAGTATTGAATAATTAAATTTCTTATTTAAGCTAAAGGTCTCTTGAACGACCCTTCTGCAAAGTCAGAATTACTTTAAAAAGAGTTCACAGCTCTATCTTGTACAAGAAAGTAGTTGGATGCTTTTAATTTCCAGTTAGGAAGAACAGACAAGTAATACCACAACCAGCATAATTTAGTAGTAGGAAAAGTTACTTGGTGGGAGGCAAACACACATGTGCATGGTGCTTCATGTGGCACAGGGGTATTTATGACAACATCGCACTGTGAAGAAAGACAGCAAGGGACTCTGTCAGCACAGCATTTTAATGCTCTCATCAGGCACAGGATGCCTCCTGCCAGTGACATAATGAAAACATTTTGAACACAGCCCTCTAAGCCCTGAAATCAATCACTGCTGACCCAAGCCTACAAAGCTCAAGACACCTAAGAGGTAAAATCGTCATACCATATGCCTTTGCTCCTTGCAACTTCCCTGTGTCCCACCCTTCACATTTCCAGTAACATTTGAATGCCTGAAATAAAGACCCTGCTACTGCTGCCTTTACCACCCTGCTTGGCTTTTCTCACCTTCTTTCCTCTATCATAGAATCATAGAATGGCTGGGGTTGGAAGGGACATTAAAGATCATCTAGTTCCAACCCCCCTGCCATGGGCAGGGACACCCTCCACTAGACCAAGTTGCGCAAAGCCAATCCAGCCTGGCCTTGAAGACATCCAGGGAGGGGGCATCCACAACATCTCTGGGCAACTTGTTCCAGTGCCTCACCACCCTCTCCATGAAGAACTTCTTCCTGATATCTAATCTAAACCTCCTTGTTTTCAATTTGTACCCATTACCCCTTGTCCAGTCACTACAGACCCTTGTAAAAAGTCCCCTCCCAGCTTCCTTGTAGGACCCTTCAGGTACTGGAAGGCTGCAATGAGGTCTCCTCGGAGCCTTCTCTTCTCCAGACTGGACTAGCCTAATTCATGCAGCCTTTCATCATAGGAGAGGTGCTCCAGCCCCCTGATCATCTCCATAACCTCCTCTGGACTCACTCCAACCAGCCAATATCCTTCCAATGTTGTGGGTTCCACAGCTGGACGCAGTACTCCAGGTGGGGTCTCACCAGAGCAGAGTAGAGGGGGAGAATCCCCTCCCTCGACCTGCTGGCCATGCTTCTCCTGATGCCCCCAGGATATAATTGGCTTTCTGGATTGCCAGCGCATACTGACAACTTTTCATCCACCAGTACCCCCAAATTCTTCTCCTCAAGGCTGCTCTCTATCCATTCCCCACCCAGCCTGTACTTGTGTTTGGGATTGCCCCGACGCATGTGCAGGACCTTGCACTTGGCCTTTTTGAATTCCATGAGGTTGGCAGTGACCCACCTCTCCAGCCTGTCAAGGTCCCTCTGGATGGCATCCCTTCCCTCCAGCATGTTGACCAAAGCACACAGCTTGGTGTCATCAGCAAACTTGCTGAGGGTGCACTCGATCCCATCATCCATGTCACTGACAAAGATGTTAAACAGTACTGGTACCAACACCGACCCCTGAGGAACACTGCTCGTTACTTGTCTCCACTCAGACAGTGAGCCATAGACTATCCAGCCAGTTCTTTATCTGCCCAGCAGTCCATCTGTCAAATCCATGTCTCTCCAGTTTAGAGACAAGGATGTCATGTGGGACATTATCAAAGGCTTTGCACAAGTCCAGGTAAACGACATTGGTTGGCTCTCCTCTTTTCACATGGTAAGAGAAATCTTACACTCCTGCTTGCACTCCTGACAACAGCCATCTTGCAGAAGCCCCCATCTGTAAGGATTGGTTGACAACAGGCACAAGCAATGGGAAGAAAAGTAAGGTCATCCTTTTGGGAAGGCAGTCCTATGAAACCCCACCAGGTATGGAGCTCAAGTATCTCCTACATGTTGAGGTGTTCCAGTACTGCCCGTGGTGAAATCAACAGCTCTTGCTATTTCACCAGTATTGTAGGTAACGGTATAAGCAATATTTTCCTGTGGTGCTGCATTTCACAGCTAGACTGATCACTTATAGAAGCCTTTCTTCTCACTCAAGGCCTTCCTAACCCCTCTCTGGTTTGTACTTTGTTGTCTAATAAGGCTTGAGCTGAAATGTCAGCTTTTGCCTGAGCAGAGACTTTAATAGTCTCTTTCTTCTATGAATCCAATGATTCACTTCAAAACTACATATGCAAAAGGAGGGTTTTGACTAGTTTTCCAATCAGTTCTTGCAATTGCAGCAATGGGAGAGATGACACGACAGGAATCAGGAAAACATGTCTGGGTTCTAGGGCAAACACCTTCCTCCCAGATCCTGGATGGGTTTAGATGAATGTGAAGACATGGAGGGACAAAAATGCCGAAGTATTGAGCCACGGTTGAATTTCAAGGCATTGGGAAGACATAATGGGATAACACCAGATGTTGGAGACAGCAACTTTCACACTGTCTAAACACCTGGCCTACATATGAACAAGCAGTCCTTGTGAAAGGCCCAGTCTATTTCAGCAACACATTAAGACCTTTATCTGAAGGTCTGTTCCACCCCTTTCCCTCTTCTCTCTTTGCTAAATTGTCTGGAGACCTACAGTTGTGATTAGCAGATGAGTTCACTGACAGACCCAGAAGGCATCGATAGGCCATCCTTGCAAACATCAGGATGTAACTGGGGCTCTCCATGCAGCACCTCCATCCCAGAGAGAACTAGAAGATAGGAAGGCTGACCAGGCATGCAGAGATCATAACTGATGTATAAATTTATTACAGCAGCTTCACAAGAGACTGTGAGAAGCAATGTTTTGGTTGTTTCTTTCTCCCTGAATTTATGTCAGCCCCACTAGACATAATTTTGTCACTTGCATCCCATTTTTGCACTTGTAGGTCCTGTGAACTTAGTCCTGATTTACAACAGGGAGAGGAAATCAGGACCTTGACTGCATCTATGGGGATGGCACAGGAAGATGGTAGCACACACACAATTCCTTTTGCACTTTTGTAGGATTAGTCACAGGATGACAGGATTTACCTTGTGACAGTGATGAATATGTGTGAGCTGGTGCAGAGATTGCCAAACAAAAGGAAGTAAAAGGCTGTCCTGTTACAGAAAAATAATTTCTGCTTGTTCTAAGTAAGGCATATTAAGAATAACATAGGAAATTACACTCTAGTCTAACCATCAGTTTCATCCTTCAAAATCTTATCTACATCAGTAACAAAAATCCCTGTGCAGTCCACACAAACTGCTCTATCAGCACAATTGGGCTTTACACAAGTGAGGACCCACTCCTACAGGCAGCCAACAGCCCACTTAGCTGTGCATGAATAAAGGAAGACAGGAAAAAGAAACAGAGGGAGAGATGTTTCCCTCCTTGAGCTACAATCCATAAAAAGTTGCACAACATGTCCCATCTTATCTCACCAGATACAACCTGCTATTTTATAAGCTGTTAAATTCAGTCATAGAATGATTTAGATTGGAAGGGACCTTAAACATCAGGTAGTTCCAACACCCCTGCCATGGCTAGGGATACTTTCCACTAGAACAAATTGTTCAAAGCCTCATCTACTCTGACCTTGAACACTTCCAGGGGTGGGGCATCCACAGCTTCTCTGGGCAACCTGTTCCTGAGCCTCACCACCCTCTCTGTAAAGAATTTATTCCTGATATCCAAAAAAAAATCTACCCTCTTTCCAAAAGGGGTACCCATTACCACTTGTCCTGGCACTACAGGCCATTGTATAAAGCCCTCCAGCTTCCTTGTAGGCCCCTTCAGGTACTGGAAGGGGCTATAAGGTCTCTGTGGAGCTTTCTCTTATGTAGGCTGAACAAGCTCAATTCTCTCAGCCTTTCTTCACAGGAGAGGTGCTCCATCCCTCTTATCATCTTCATGACCTCCTCTAGACTTGCTCCAACCAGTTGATACCCTTCTTATGTTGGGGAATCCAGAACTGGACACGGTACTCCAGGTGGGGTCTCACAAGAGCAGAGTTGAGAGGGAGAATCCTCTCCCTCGACCTGCTGGCCCCACTTTTCTGGATACAGCCCAGGATACAGTTGGCTTTGTGGGCTGCCACATGTATTTCTTCAGGTCCCACGGACTTGTGCACCTTCAGGTTCCTTAGGAGTTCTCAGACCTGATCCTCTCTAACCATGGGTGATTCTCCATTCTCCCAGTCCCTGCCCTTGTATTCTGTGACTCAGGGTTTATGGATCGTGTCCTTGCCAGTGAAGAGTGAGGCAAAAAAATAATTGAGCACCTCAGCCTTTTCCTTATCCTGGGAAAACTGTTTTCCCATTTCCTTCCGCAGAGGGTCCACATTATCCCTGACTTTCTTTTTATCCCCTATGTACCTATAGAAGCCCTTCTTGTTGGCCTTGATGTCCCTAATTCTTTCAAGGCTTTAGCTTTCCTAACCTGACCCCTGACTTAGACCATTTCTCTGTAATCCTCCCAGGCTTCCTGTCCCTGCTTCCTTTTTGTGCCTCAGTTTGTCCAGGAGCTGCTTGTTCATCCACACAGGCCTTCTGGGTTTTTTATCTGACTACTTCTTCATTTGGATGCATCATTCCTGAGCCTGGAGGACCAGATCCTTGAATACTAGCCAGCTTTCTTTGGCCCCTCTTCCCACCAGGGCTTCATCCCATGGAACCTTGCCACTCAGTTCCCTGAAGAGCCCAAAGTCTGCTTTCCTGAAGTCCAGGGTAGCGAGCTTGCTGTGCGTCCTCCAAGCCCCCTTAAGGATTTCAAACTCTACTAGCAATAGCTTGCTTTCTTTTCTGTTGAGCTCACATTGCCTACTGGACCATGATTACTGTTTGGAGAACTTCTGGATGCCCTTAGCATGTGTTTCACAATTTTTGTGAGACTTTGTGCTCTTTTCAATTAAGGATTCAGGTGTGATATCTAAAGATGTGTTGTATCTTTCAGCTGAGTAAACTTGTATAAATAAATTGCTGTAATCTAAGCAGGAGATCACCTGCTGGCTTGGAAGCAGTCAGCTGGTCATCTCAGCCACATCATTTTCCTAGCTTTTCCCAAATTTACTTCCTCCTCTGTTCTTTGTCTGACCTTTCAGAATATGTCACATCCAAATTGTGTTTAAGTGGACCCTACCTGCCTAGTGCAAGAGTAGAAAGAGAGCTGCAGCAGCCAGAACAGAAAGGGCTTGTAAACTACATTTCCTTCTCATCTTTCCAAGATCTTCTTCCTCATGTAAGCACAAACTTGATGTAGAAACACTACAGCATGAACAAAAATCTTCCTGTTTTGAATTCTTCCTCTACAAGACTGTTAAGACTCATGGCAAATACTTTGGTCTGAAGTGACATAATTATAATGATTAATTATTTCAGAGCTGAAGTGTACTGTAGAGGAATTATGTTTTTCATACAAAAAAAGAAAAGATAGAAACCAAATTTATAATTTAGAAGAATGCTGTGGTGAAAGCATTGCATTTTTAAAAAGAAAAATTTCACCATAGTGAGTTGGCCATACTGAACAAGAAAGGTAATTTCAAATTGCCCTTGTTAGCTACACTGAGAGCAAGTTT
>NW_010224903.1:49069-68929 GCF_000690775.1 Eurypyga helias
GGTTTCACCAAATGGTTACTGATGATGTTGGGATTTCATAGCATGTGTACAGCACTCAGAGGACATGACACAAGATCTCATAAATTAATTGCATAAAGAATGCATAACCAGTTAAACTTTTGCAGTTTAACCAGTAATATATTTCATCTGAACATAATTACTGTGAAATGAAAATGGGTATTTTATGCTGAGCTGTAATACTGACAACCAAATGGTTACTGATGATGTTGGGATTTCATAGCATGTGTACAGCACTCAGAGGACATGACACAAGATCTCATAAATTAATTGCATAAAGAATGCATAACCAGTTAAACTTTTGCAGTTTAACCAGTAATATATTTCATCTGAACATAATTACTGTGAAATGAAAATGGGTATTTTATGCTGAGCTGTAATACTGACATAAACTAACTGAACACATAAATAAGAAGGGTTTGAAACGTACTTCTTAACTCACTATATTGCAATAACTCCTTTGTATCTTCTAGATAAAGAGAAGTTAACGTGCTGAGGAATTCAGACATTAAATTACTGCATACTGGCTTTTCTGTGATCACTGCTGGGATGAACTCTTCAGGGGCTAAATTCCCACTGCACATGTAGTCCAGAAAAGAACTGACTACCTGTATCAGCAGTTCAAGGTATTGTTGAAGGCAATGGAAAGGGAGACCCTAGAGCTGGCCAGAAGTACACAAGGGCTAAGGCAAGCATATGGTCAGCAAATGTGGCCCTGAATTTTGATGCTTTTGCATGAGGAATCCTTCTCCCTTTTCAGTTCCTCTGCACTTAGTGGGTACTAGGTGTTTACACAGACATTCATTGTGACATGCCTCTTACTTTTTAAGACATGCCTCTTACTCTCCTAAGTGACTACTAACTTTGTTTCTCATCCTCAGTTTTGCTGTTCACAAGGAAGATGTCTATGAAGAGGAGCTGTCTGGGTTGCCATGTGAAAGATATGTGTGAAATGACCTGCACCATGACTCCTGGGTCTTGCTCCTTCTCATACAAACCCCTTCACATTGCTTCCCCTGAGAGCCATGGAAGGAGAACAAGCAGCATTTTCTCCTGTTCTGTTCCCTGACATCCACTGACTGCTGATGAGAAAGTCTGTTGCACAATGTGCTCCAGCAGAGCTGAACATGGATGCGTTATTTGTAACCCTGACAATCCTTCAAGGAAACCTACCTGTCTGTTCCCACAGCTTACTTTTTCACAGCACATTGCTAATAAACTTGGACATTGCTGCCATGACAATACTGAGCAATTCCAATTCTGCATCTCACTCACTGACTTCCTGCTAGGCTGAGGGTAAAACCTGCTGGCCTGTTTCCTCAGCACTGCTGTTTATGGCGATATTCAGGCTCCAAGCACATCTAGATCAACATGATTCTTCCACAAGTTGCCTTAAAAAGTTGACTCGCAGTGAATCAGTATAATCAGAATACATTACTCATCAGCAGCTGGACACCTGAACAGCCTAACTCAGCCAAAATAAAGATGGAGCTGTTCAAAAAAGGAAGGTAGAACAAGTGATAGCCTGGATGTGACCCAAGGTCACTATCTTATGCCTTGTAGTGATCAATCCCTGGTATTTCTCAGGTAATTTTCTGCCTACTGCAGGTTGCCTGTCTCCTAGATTATCTTATGCTGATAGAGACTGGCATAATACACCAAGCACAGCATCTAATATACTTTCCAGAATTTTCATCTTAATTAATTGTTACCTTTCTAGGTATTCTTGTAATTCCTCTAAGTTGCTAACACTTCTTTGAATTTAACTAAACTCTTGGCTTCAACATCTTCCCGTGGCAGTGGATTCCACAACCTCACTACATATTGCGAAACTGTCATCTTTGATTTCTACCACTGCATCTGATTTCTTATAATTTGAGGCAGAAGTGTCTATTCCTCAATTTTTAGATTACTCAGTTTTACCTTTTGTATCACTGCCTGTTAATCGTATTCATGAAAGTAACAGTCAGATGCAAGGGAACTGGCTTAAAAAAACCCAATAATTTTATTTCTTCAAAGAGCAGGAAAAGCCAAAGGCTGCTTTAACTTGATCTAAACAACAGATGCTTCTGTAAACCTCTGCATCTTATACCCTTTTCCTACATCCTTGAACATTTACACTCTGCATGTTTAACTATCTGCTAAACACCAATTTCTCCCCTACCGAACACCTGAATGAAATCAATGGATAATGCTCACTTATACTGGCTGAGGACCTGGTTTATAGCATTTTATCTCCATGAGCTTTTCACAAAATTCAAATGAAGGCAAATTCTCCTTCTGTCTTCATCTGTGCAATACAACATATAATATAAACAAACAAACAATCAAAAACCAAACAAGAAGAAGGAATTATTGAATGTTATTTATAATTTATCAATTATTAAATGTTTTTATCATTTAAATCCATCACCTGAAGGCAATTATTAAAAAAAAACCCACAACGCTGAAAATTTCACAGCTTTAACACCTTAAGCATGTTCTGCTCTTTCTGAACCCTGTGACTGTCTCCACTGTCCCACAGTCTTGAGCAATAGACACAAATTTCTTGCTGGGGTTTACCCTGCAGTGTTACTGACATTGATTAGACTCTCCTGAACTTACAGTCTACCACTGAGAGCTGGCACGTGCTTTTGTTGATCTCTGCCATCACCTCTGCTTGTCCCCCTCACCTGGGAAATCAGCCTTTTTGCTATGTTGTTTTACTGGTGTAGATAAGGAACCTGAGGGCCCTAATGCACAACTGGCATGCATCGTATCCTCAGAAGAAGATCAGCGATGTTATGCCCCCATCCTGTCAGAAATGCACTCCGAAGTCGTTCAGATTCATAAAACCCTATGTGCATTAGGAGCTTGTAACCACAAATGAGTGGTGTCCAGCCATCCAGTTGTCCGTAAAAGTTGCTCCACATGATGAAAGACATTATCTCTCTTGGTAGCTGCTGTTTTTCTGCTGCTTACAGATCTCGGCACCAAAACTTGCACCAGAGTGACATTTCTGCAGTAGCTCCCATTAACTGGAACAAAACCAGTCATTTGGAATTGGCAGCTGGGATGGAATTAAATATTTCCACAGAAAACACTGCATGATTATTTCTTGCTAATGCTTAAATTAGTGGGCAGGATGCTCCTGTGGAAGATTTTCCATCCAATTTGTATTTTGACAGACATGATTAGGATGCTGTCAAAATCAAGGCATCATGGTCTATAAGTCAGAACACAGAAAGGATAAGGGTCTAACTCTTATAATAAGAAAGTCAGCCAGCAGCAATGCTGTTTGCTGTACAGGTTTGCTTTCAGTGTTCCCTCTGAACCCTGCAAGCAGAACTAGTGGTCATTAGCAGGCTGCAGAAAAAATTTGGCATGTCTCAGGGAGCCAGCTAGTTTGCTTTGTAATGACTGGCCATTAAAAAAAAACAGTAATGTCATAGATAGCAAGAAAAAATAATACGGAAAACTTTATAAATTCAATTATAATCATTTATCTTGCTGATATAATACCCCCAAATCCACTAAAATTAATAGCACCAACCCAAGCAGTCTCAGTAGATTCTGAATAGAAAGTTTAAGAAGCAAAATGAAGCAGCCAAGAGACTCAGAATGCAGTATGATAGCGTTCAGATATGAACAGTAACTATTGTCTCAGAAAATCAGTCTGGTTTTCATTTCTAAGCTGGTTGGTATAAGAGAATATCTGCTATTACCTCTTCCTATAGACCCTGCCTCAGGTAATACTTAGGAGCTTAGTATGAACAGCAAGAATTTATAATGAGCTCTCAGGTTAGATTCTCACCACTACAAAAATGAAAGGTTAAAAAAAAACATTCAGGAGAAAAAAGATGGTGTCTATCAAAACCAAAAGAGTTTGAAAACACAGTATAGAAGTGCAATGAATGGGATATCAAGAGTGATTACAGTAATGCAACAATACTTTCTTCCCACTTAAAGAGCCCAGAACTTTATCACCATGTCACATCAGTTACTGGCATTTAGCCGTTGGAGAATATCTATTTCCTTTCTAAAGGCTGGTGCAAACTCAGTTGGATTGACAGCCCCAGGACCTGACCCGTTCAATTTAGCTACACAACTGTCACAATGCTGTCAGAGTGAGACACCTCTAACTCTGATCCCCAGGACATCTGAAAAGACAGTTTTGTCCTTCTGCCCTTGAAAGAGTTCAGTCAATCTCAGTCTTATAGGAAACAAGATTTCTTTGCCTGTTTAAGATTTCCAGCTCACTTTCCAGCCCTTGCTTCCTAACCTCCTGGATACTCTAAGTACACAGCAGACTCATTTTCATTTGATGCAAAAAATTCCATCACAATCTTCTGTCCACTGCAGACTACCAGAAGACAACATTCACCCAGT
Organism: Eurypyga helias; assembly: GCF_000690775.1. Taxonomy (NCBI): domain Eukaryota; kingdom Metazoa; phylum Chordata; class Aves; order Eurypygiformes; family Eurypygidae; genus Eurypyga; species Eurypyga helias. Next base: position 53,456 of record NW_010224903.1, read on the forward strand.
GATTTTGGAGAAGGTATCTTATTTCCAAAGAGGAAGGATATTTTTTGGCAGCATAGGTGCTAGACTAATTATCAGGCTATATGAACCTCAATACACACAACTTTACCACTGGTTATACAATAGCTAACAGAATTAGAAGATGATGTTTTAGGAAGGACCCTCTAGAGAACACTGAGTCCGATCCCTGCTCAACTTGTAACTTCCAGGTTCAATCAGCTTGCTCCAAAACTTGATCAGTGAAGTTCTGAGTATCTCCAAGAATGGAAACAGTACACCCTCTCTCAGCCTCTATTCCAGTACAGTCCCACTCTCAGATGGAGATATCTGCATTGTTACAGGGCTTTTTCTTGCCCTTTAGTCATTGCACCGAGATAGACTATCTCTTTTTGTTTGTACAAGGCTTTCTTATTCAAAGGGGAGCATCAATAATAACAGTCAACAATAATAATAATAATAAAATTCCTAACAACATTCTGAGATGCTGTTGGGAATCTCTAAATCCTGTGTGGCTACAATATTTTCAACACAAAACCATGTAGGTCCACTTTCTGTCCGGGAGAGTGGGAAAGACTACATATAAATTAATAAAGGGGAAAGAAAAAAAAAAAAGGTGCACTGCCACCTTGCACAATAGTTCACCTGCTAGGTATTACTATGCTATTGTTTTTCTTATCTGAATTTTCACCTGAAAACTCACATGGTGTAGCCACAGCCTGCTCTTCTTAGAAAGGAAACACAGTGGAAATTAACAAAATCAATCACGGTAGAAAACACAGCTTGAGATCTAATCCCAATCCATCCTGAAGTGTGATTAAGTCCTCAAAATACTTGAATATTAAAAGAAGAAAAGCAAAAATAGACTCCTGTCCTTGACTAATACAGGATTGATGATTAGGTAAACTAAAAAGAAGATGTTGTAGTGTATTGTATTTAACAGACACTTTAAAATGCTTTGCAGCTCATCATCTCTCAAACCATGGGGCTGTACATATCTGAGACTTATTTTCTCTGTTGCTGTTTTTTAGGTCTAGGACCTGGTAAAATATAATCCCCATGTTGTAGGTCAGATCCACACACTGATTACTAAGGGCATCCTATGATTAGCCAAGCATCAGCCTGAATTTCCCTGGTGCTCAGTTTCCTACCTATGGAAATTTTTAAAATCTTTTTAAATCACTTCCACTTGGCACAAATACGGGACCAGGTCCCTCAACTGCATACTGCACTTTCACAATAACTCTTCCTGTTGATCTGAAGGCCCATGTCCACACATTTACTGACACACAGAACTACTCACAGGTTTGATACAGATGCCTAAACATCTTTTTGATGCACTGCCCAGAATACCAACACTTCCAAGCAATAATTTATGAATGTGACCATCAGGCTGCATGATCTGTAGGACAAATAAACTAGCAGATAACCAAAGGGGGCAACAAATACAGTATGGCTCACTCAAGCATTTGAAGCAAAGAGGTATGGTAAGAAGAAACAATGAATTCTTTGCTTAAGAGTCACAGATCAGTGAGATATTTTTCTGTGCTGTAAACTTTCCATTGTTCACTGTGCAGCATAAAATCAGATTGCAGCATAGTTTTTGATAACATTATTATATTTATAGTTTGTGAGAAAGATTTTAACAAATATATTAATAGAAAGCTGTATCTTCATATATATACCAAAGTTACAGTTTTTAGTAGACACATGAAAAATGTTAGAACTATGCTGAGGATGGCGCAGATACGTAGAAAAAACAGGGTTAATCCCACTGTTGTGCAGTAGTTCACATCTGCTTTATACTACCTTTCAATGAATGAGATGCTACAAATTATATAGCTCTGGTTGTCAGTCTTGATGCAGTGACAGGCAGGGTCTGCTCACTCAATCCCTGCTAGAGAGTGTCATTTGTCATACTGTCTTTGAAGTAGATGGGTGAATAGAAGCTTTTCCCAGATCTCAGGCCAGAGAGTTTAGCTATGAAACAGCTCACTGTGACATCTGCAGCACTGATACTGCTTTTCCAGAGACCTAGAACTGCTTTCTCTAGATCTTTTCATTGCTGTCTCTTTTCACTTCTGGTGTCCTCTGCCATCATGTCTTCTCATCCCCTCCATCTTGTCCACTTGTCCACTTCTCCTTTAACCTACTATCTCCTTTCCCCAGCTACTTTCTCTGTGATGCCGGACCTAAGCTTGTTGGTCCCAAGAGAGCCACCGAGAGGTCAATACAGGACAGGAGCACATTTTAGAAACAGTGAGGAGCAAGTGTCATTTTTCACTTGTTCTGTATAATGAATACTTTTTTCTCCTCCTGTAACCCTATAACGAGTCTCTCTCCAACACACGTATCAAGAGAAGGAGTCACCAAGGACTAGGATCACAAGTGCTAGACAAAGTTGTGTGTGTGCATAATGAGAGAAAAATAGTGTATTTTACCATGCAATAGTGTATTTTCCCCCTCCAGGTGCTTCAGGGAGCACAAGAGAATCTGAGCAATAGCAGCTAATTTATCTAAAAACTGAAAGCAAATTGTCTGCACCTGTCCTAAAACAGTGCTTCTACACCAATCTGAAACTGCCAGCTCTGACTCCAGCTGTGGAAATAACAAGCTTCCAGCCTCTTCTTCTCTGGTCAGTTGTAGTGTCTTAAGCTTTCTTGGTGGCCAGTTTTCTCCAAACAATATCCATCTCCAAAAGCCTATTATGTTGGTTAAATGACCTGGCACTGCCCTTGCACATTCATCATTTATCTGTCAGAAAAAAGCTACCTTTATCTAATGCTTTTCGTAAGGTATCAAAAACTTGCCAGCTGCTCCAACCAGGGCGAGGCAGGGTTTACAAACATATCCTCTCCCTCTTCTGTAAGCCCTCAGCAGAGTTCTTGCACCTTCCACATGCACATAAACCAATACCATTCCAATGAGTCCCCTGACTGCAAATCAACTCACTGCTGTAACTGCTGTTGATGGCCGTCTGTGTTGGCATCAGGCTGTACTGTACAGAAGTTCCCCTTCCTGACAGTAAATGGGAGAAGAGAAGGGAGGAAGTAAAGGGGAAGAGAAAGGGAAGAAAATAGAATATTTAGATAAACTCACTGAACAGATCTGCAGATATTGTCTATTATATTTTAACACAACTTCTTGCTGTAAATTCCTCCCACTTCCACCACATGCACACACACATTCACACAAACACAACTCAGCAGAAAGCTGGAGAAGCTGTTTGTGTCATGTCTTGCCAAACAGTCCCATTTGATTTGTCTGACTGTCAGCCCACTGGAAATGCCTTGTACTGAGGTCATTAAAGAGGGTGGATAGCATCCAAGTTGCAGAACTGATGATGCCATTGCAAGAGGTATGTGTGGGACTCCACTGGCAGATGAGATCCATGCAGATCAGGCTGTGAAATCTGAGGTAATCGTTCTGCGTTTGACGGTTACATATGATAGGACCTGAATGTTAAACATGACCTTGTCAGCCCTGCTGCACTGTTCATCAGAAGCATAGGACCATTTTGGTTGGAAAAGACATTTAAGAACATCAAGTCCAACCCATAACCCAGCACTGTCAAATCTACCCCCAAACCACATCCTGAAGCACCACATCTAAACATCATTCAAATACCTCCAAGGATGATGACTCAATCACTTCCCTGGGCAGCCTGATCCAGTGCCTGGTAAGCCTTTTGGTGCAGAAATTTTTCCTAATATACATTCTAAACCTCCCATGACACAACCTGAGGCTGTTTCCGTTCACCCTATGTCTTGATACTTGGAAGAAGAGACCCACACGCACGTCTCCGTAACTCCATAACAACTGCTTTCAGGTAGTTGTAGAGAGCCATAAGGTCTACCCCGAGCCTCCTCCAGGCTAAACAACGCCAGATTCCTCAGCTATTCCACACAGGAGTTGTGCTCCAGACCCTTCTCCAGCTCCCCTGCCCTTCTCTGGACATCCTTCAGCATCTCAGTCTGTCTTGTAGTGAGGGACCAAAACTGAACACAGTATTCAAGTTGCAGCCTCACCAGTACCCAGTACAGGGGGACGATTACTGCCTTAGCCTTGCTGGCCACACTATTCCTGATGCAGGGCAGGCTGTCACTGGCCTTCTTGGCGACCTGGGCACACTGCTGGCTCATATTCAGCTGGCTGTCAACCAATATCTCCAGGCCCTTTTGCACCGGACATCTTTCCAGCCACTTGTCCCCAAGCATGTAGCATTGTTGCGGGTTGTTATGACCCAAGTGCAGGACCTAGTACTTGGCCTTGTTGAACCTCACACAGTTGGCCTTGGCCCATCAATCCAGCCTGTCCAGATCCATCTGTAAAGCCTTCCAACCCTCAGGCAGGTCAACACTCCTGCCTTAACAGACATTGTATGCAGCAGACAAAAATATCTTGGCAGCATTTCACATTATGAATAACTTTTCCCTCAGAAAAGTGCAATCCAAACTCTCTTCAGCAATAAGGGTATTTTTGAGTCAGGCCAGCAAAAGCTGTGTTATTAACCAAACACATGTCTCCTTAGAAAACTTCACTTGTGAGTTTGCTATGGAGAGAATAATCCCTGTGGTAGAGTACAGGCATCAGACTGCTTTAATGTTCTTCCTTCCAGACATGCTGCTTTGTAAATAAGGCACCAGAGGTGGACTGACAGCCTCTGAGCCTGAAAGCACTTGAGTGCTCATATTTTAACAATCAAGGCCACGTGCACAACGTTCCTGGCCTAATTCTCCTCTTTTTGCCCTTACTGCCTTTTCATTTGCACAAGTTTAGGGTATCAGAGTTAGCTCATAGAACCTTCCTTTACGTGCAGTGTTGATGGAGGACCCTCAGGCATACACTATAGTGTGAGCAACCCAAGGAATCTCAAAAGTTTATGGAGCTTTTAATAAAAATAGTCTTTGTGCTGCTGCTACAGAGCAAAAAATAACTCAATAAACACCACAGTTACATGGCCATGTAAACAGGAGATATTGCCAGAGAGGAGGAAAGGATCTTGGCTTCTGTCCTTCAGTTTCAATTCTTGGCCTGACTACTAAAGCAACAGTAAGTAAGTCTAAATACTGTCCTATAAATAAGCATTGTCTTTACTGGGCTCTTACTTCTGTTTAAATGATAACCCTTCCTGATGTTGTCACAGAATTTGACTTGGCCATATGTACTCCTTAATAATTAAGATGAATGATAAAACAGCATTCCCTTTACCAATAGAATCTCTCAGAGAGGACATGCAAAATTAATTCTTCATTTCAGAAAGCAGTGGAATGTACACATAAACATTAAACCATTTAGAAATGCTTATTATACTAACTGAAGACAAGTTAATGCTAAGTTATTGCTGACAGATGATTTCACCCCTTCATACAAATGCAGAGGAATACCATTGAAGTTATTTGTGTCTCGTAAGTGCAAAGGCTGAAGAGCAATTTCACTTTTATTGTCCCTACCTTGCAACAGAATCAACTAAGGGCCATCACTCTAAACCCTGACACAGTAAAAAGGTTTAAAATATTGCTCTTGAGTTACTTGGAAGACTCCAGTCTTTTAGGGGCTTTTGTATCTTTATTTGTACTTACATCTGCTTGCAACAACTTTTCACTACAACACAGCAACAGCCTAAGCACTTTCAGACTCTTCAGAATTGCCTAAGAGAATCAGCAAAAAAGATAATTTGGTCATTAGCTGACCACATGTAACAGGAGCACAAAGATTCTCTCTGAGAGGGAAGTTAACTGATGTATTAACCTTCTGTTTTTTTAAAGATCACATAAAATTCAGAATTACTCTTTCTTCAGTGCTGTTTTTCCAAAACAGCCTTCTCAAATCTACCAAAAAGCATCATGCTACCTACCTAGGCATTCACTTGCCTCCTGTTTATCAAAGAAAGCACTTCTAAGGCTTTCTTATTGTTTATAAAGAATTTCCCAGAATCTGTCTTTCTCTATTCCGTGTCTTTTGGACATTCAGCCTATATTTGTGTTGTTCTTCACTTCTGTTTGAACAATAGCTTTTCATTCTCTAATTGCATAATGTTTTAGTACTCATCCAACAGCTTTCTCCCTCTCCTTTTCCTGCTTTGCCTTTGCTTCTTTAATAAGGTGTCTTAACTGCCCAATATTTTTCAGTGTCACTACTGCTTTTATAATAACTTTATTTCTTCAAACATTTGTTTACATGTCAAAACTAAAAATTCTCAAATGCAAGGCTTGCAGAAGCCTCTCTGCCCAAATGCTGGGTTAACACATTTTGCCACCCTGTGTTTTTGTGAGTTTTTTGAAGGATTGAATCTTCAAAGCAGTAAATAAGAAAAAAACATGGGTTTTTTTAGGGGATAAACACTTACCCATCTTTCAGTGCTGCTGGAAAATGTTTATTTGTAGTCAATAGTCAACACTGCTCTTTGGAGTTTGTGAATCTTTTTTGTTTTCTTTGAGGGCAACTGCAAATTATTTCACAAGCACTGAGGCAATACTACATACTAAAGCATTTTTATGTGCCTACAGAACCACTTTCATTTAAAATCGCATTTATAGTTTTGGGAATTTTCACTATTTTTTTCCTTTCTTTGAACACTGGTCTTATTTAGTGTTGTGGTTTAATCACAACTAGCAACAACTTCATCTCCTTGAAATAAATGAAAGGGAATCGTGGTTCCATATAAACCACTTAAAGTTCAGACAGAAGAGAACAGTAACCTTTGTGGTTGTGCATAAAAGCCTGAAAACCTGATTGCTTCCTGATCAAACTCCAAAATATTAAAGTCCTTAAACATATATTTCTTTATGATAGGTAATGATTTTCAAGGCAGGGTTAAGAAGAGAAAGTTAAAAAGTACCTTACTGCTGTCCTCAGCAACCTTATGGGAGGGGAGAGAGAAGATGGAGACAGACTCTTCCCAAGAGATGCACAGAGAAAGAGCGAGAGGCAACAGGCACAAGCTGCAACACAGGGCACTCCCATAAGGTATTATAAAAAATTTTTTTCCCCAGAGATGAAGTTCTCCATTACAGCAAGGTCTCAGGGGCATTATGGGTTTTACATGCTTGCGGCTTTTCAAAGCATAACTGGCCACAGTGTCGAGCAGTCTGACCTACCTGGACTAGCATTGAGGAGGGAGAAGCAGAAGCAACTTCTACAGGTCCTTCCAACCTGCATGATTTTATGAGTTGTGACCCTGGCATTTAGTACTCCTAAATTTCAGAATTTACAACCTACAAGTTTTTGAGAATAATTCCTGACAGGTTCTATGGCACCTTCAAGAAAGTTACTTCCCCTTGTCTAAAAAAAAATTGGTCATCATTCACATTCATTGCATATCAAATGCATTGTATAATTCAACCAGAGATAGCTGGAGTGAACAGTACGCACAAAATGCAAGACAGAATTGAAGGGGAATCAAAACAACAAAAAAGATGCCGTGTTGGCAGATATAAATTCCAAGAAAAGACATCTACAGATACTCTAGTTCTAAAGTCTCTTTCAGCGAATACATATGTACTTCTTAAATTTCTGAAACATGGAAGCACAGTTCACACAGTGCTAAGTAAGTAAAAATGCAAATTCTAAATGTTAGAGAGTTGCTGAGTACTCTGGAAACATGCACTCAGCATGTGCAAGCTTCCTCAGCCCTCTTTAACGACAAGACAGAATTCAGTACTTCAGCTTCCCAGATTTTCACCATGTCCAAGAGACAGCAACCAGGGAAGTAACCTGTAGCAAGCAGCAAAGAGTTCCCTCCAGGCAGAGCCCCTGGAGGGGCAAACATCACCAGCTGTTTACTTCTTAACAATTATTTCAGCAAGTAGTGTTCAGCATTAATTGTCCCAGACACCTCCAGCCACAAGCCTGGTTCTGCAACCTCAACTCTTTCTTTGAAATTATGGTAAGCAACAGAGATGAGACGTCTCCTAATGTTCACTGGCTGTGAGTTTTTTTAACATCTGATATTCCTCTCAAGGGCCAGAATATGCTCTCAAATTATAAAGCAGAGCCCTGATGTTTCAGGTCACAGTATCATTATCTTCATAACACCTAAAAAGACCTTTAGTTATCTAAGAATTGTAAAACATTAGGCAGTTTTTTTTCCTAGCAAATGCCACACTACTTCTTTCTCACTCAAGGTGTTGTCATTCATTTAGGAAACCAGATCTGTTCCTTCATATGCATCCATGTTGATTTCTTGCAGACCTCACAGTTTTAAAAGAGGTCTGGGAAATGTAGGTGCAACATATGAAATACCTGACCAGAGAAAGAGAGAGAACTCGGGACAGCCTAAAATAGCAAACACCTCTGTAGTAAAAGACATCAGTTGCACGGAGACTGAAAAGGCAGACCCTGATTTACCTGATGTAAAAACAAGAACAATAATCTGGTCTTTTGACATTTTAGCTTGCTGCCCTAATTACAGACAGTTGGATAATTTGGTGTGGACTGTATTCAGTTGCTTACAAGTGCTCCAAAAGGAAATCCTTCTGATGCTTGCTTTTTACTTAGGTTACAACAAACCCAGGTTTCAGCCTATGGCCTGCTCAATTTTGAGTGGCAGGAATCTTATCATTGACTTCCCTTCATCTGTGAGGCAAATCTCACAAGTCCTGAAAGGGCTGTTCCTCCTAGAGAAAGAAAAAATCTCAGTTTTTCCCAGGAACGAGGATTCTTTTTTCTAAGTTCCCTTCACATCTTAACCTTAACTGAAAAGCAGCAACTTTCGTCTTGCAACACAAGCACTGATTTAATGCCCTCTTTTCCATTGCCCAAACTATCACTTTCACTCAGAGGAAAAAAAACATCTTCCCTTGGCAGATGTTACCCATTTCCATAACTTCATCCCATTTCTTTTGAAATTATTATATTACTATCTTCTGTAGCATCTAGAAACCCCAGCTATGAAGGCCACACTGAGTTTTATCGTGCTATGAGTGGGTGAGTTCACAGAAGACTGCCTTGTTATTGTCATTTAATGCAGTGCCCAACAAAATGGAATTTCAGCTTTTTAACCTGAGGCTCTTAGTAAAAAGCCACATATAAATAATAAAATCCTGGTGTATGCAGAAGTCCACAGTGGGGAAGAGAAATTTGATTAAGGATGTGGCATTTTTCTGCAGGATGAGTTTTAAAAGGTTAGTATGCTGTTTCCAGGAATATTTAGTACTGCTACAAGTTGCCTGTTTTCACAAATAGATCAAGACAGAGAGCATATAGATAAATCATTCTATAGCTGCTTCAACCAGACACAACCAGCCTCAAGAGTTAAAGGTCTGAGATGGTTTTATTCTGCACTAAATGAAATTCCAGCGCACAACATGCCAGCTCTGCACTCCTGTGCATTGCAAACACCTTCCCAATGAGCTTTTGTCCCTCCCCGCTGATTGTGTTGGCAAACACTACCTGTGCATCCCATTAACACTGCAAGAGAAGCACCAGTCATGATGACAGTCTGATGTTCATGGACTTTTGCAAATCTTAGCTGAGGACCTAACCATAGCTGTAGAGAGAAGAGCTGGTTCTGTTCTGCTCTACCTCTACAGCATATAAAAGCTTCCTTAAAGGATCTTTAACTGGTCTGAGGCCCCTTTTGGAGCAGTGTTTTCAAAAACTCCAAAGTCATTTAGGTGATTCTAAAGCCATTATCAGTAAATCAGGTTTTTAAAAAAATAGTAATGATACACTGCTTTTAACAATACCACTTTTGATATAGAAAATACCAAAACTGGAAATTTCTTTTAACATAAATTTTACGGAGTATTATCAGAAAGTTTTTAAATTTGATAAAAGGGCTTAGTCCAAGTAATACAAGTTCTCCTGTTGTTCCAGCTAAGCTGTGCGGCCTTCCTACACTACCTCCAGTTAGCACATATCCAGTCTGTATCTCAGTGACTTTATGAAGGATGAACTATTAAGTGCTAGGACCACTAAGGAGAGGTTAGAGTGGAGGATGACACTAGCAACCTGCTTTAGTGACAGAACAACCCAGATGATTGTGAAAGTACTTAGCAGAGGGACCCTTCGGCAAGGCATTAAGAATTCTTATCTAGCCCTGTGGAGCTCTACACTCCCCTTTCAATCTCTCTTTATCAATAAAATCCTTCGTAACCTAATGGTAGTTCTAATGATACAGCAGGAAAAGGAAGCAGTTTACCCACTGTAGCACACACAGTGCAGATGCTCCTTTAATATCAGAAAAAGCTCCACTTGAAAGGCAGTGAAGCAGAGTGGCTCAGCACACACTTAAGGGTAGTAACCAAAGACCACACAGTCAGGCACAATTCTCATACTTTCTAAAACTGGAGTACTCCATGTTGTGACCCTGATAATCTTCTTTTATCATCATTTTTGTGTGTAATAGGTAATTCCCTGACTCTACCTCAATACTTCTACATCATCATAGAGTTCTCTAGTACAATTTCAGAAGCAGCAGACAACACAGCTGTAAACAAAACTGCCGTGATTATTATTGATAGTATCCAGCATTATCAATACAGGAACTGACTGACAACAAAAAAATCAGGAATGATTGACTCCAGTGTCAGATGCCTTCAAGGCAGCTGCAGACAGAAACCAATACATTAAGACAGAAAAATGCCAATGTCCTGGCTTTGTCAATGAAAATTGTCCAAAGCAGAGCTAGATTTTGAATGCTTTTGTTCTTTATAGTGGCAGTGGATGGACCATTGTTGTCCCCATCTTAAAAACCAGAAATAGAAATGAAATGTTGAAGTAATGGGAATATGGTTGGCTTCTTGGATCATATTAAGGAATCACTGAGATAGATAGTTCCTGGCATTTCTCAGCCATTGCTCAAAATGAATTACTTTGTTAAACCAGCAAGCCTATTTTTCATGTGCATTTAATTTGGAGTGAATGTGTGAAATCTAATAACCCTGTATGCTGTGAAAGACTTCTGGATAGATCTAAGGGTCTTTGCAAGAATCTTCTTCCTGGTATGAACTCAAAACAGGCAGAAACTCTCTTGCCTATGACATTTCTGTGAGCCGTCTTTACGTAGATGAGTGCACTCATTTTCGGAGATGCTTTGCACAAAGTGCTAAGACAACATGTTCTGAGGAGTTACCCAGGTAGGCTCTTTCAAAATCTTGCTATAAGTGTGTTTCAAAACAGAGAAAGTCGAACTCACAGTCTGCTTGGAAAAGTGGCTTAGACACCTTTTAAGTCCTGCTTTCCTGCAGATTCTTACATCCCAACTGCCGTCTGTGTCTTCAAAACAGCCACTGTCTGTGTCCTCAAAAAAGGCACCATCTGTGCTCTCATAATCCCCCTGCCCCTCTCTCCATGCCTACTCTTCCGCTGCACTGAAATAATTGTGGTTACTTCTATTCATCAACCATCTCCTTTGGCTGTACAGTCAACAAACCCATGTATATCCCTACTACAAAGGAATCTTGCTACAGTGAACATACTGGGTCAAAGCATAAGACTAATTTCTCAGGAAATGTCCCACACTGAACACAAAGTCTTTGTGAAGTTTAGTAGTGATTGAGTTATATCGGAGTGGTCCAAACACCACAACACTGTGGGTAAGCCTGTCCCAGGGCACAGTACTATCAATACAGAAAGCAATCTATGCCCTTCTCCTCTGGTTAGCATTCAAGCACCTTTTCTTCAACAGACTTTTCTTAAATGTTTAATGAAAAGCATTGCTTTCAAACAACTCTAAAAATTTAACTACAAAACCGAAATGCAGTACACTCTCTGGATCTTACTACACACATCCCTATAGCAAATAAATTTCATTTCCTTCTATTAAGGAAGTTTAGAATATTGCACATGTTATAGTAATGTATCAGATGAATACAAAGAATTTGAAGTTCTAAGACAACTTGGATATGGAGATTTGAACTGGATGATTTCTAGCATAACATTTTTATATTACTATTTTTCCATCTGTCCAATTCAGAAAGTCACAGTACATATGGCTGCCAAACTCTGCAGAACGAAGTACATTCTTCCTCACATACTTTCTTTCTTAGCCCTTTCTCACTTGTATGTGTCTCACATAATTTCCCTGCTGTGTTTACTTGCACATATAAGAAGCAACATCTTTATGGTTCAGTACAAATAAAGAAAAAATCTCTAATTCCAGCCTCTAAATCATTTAAAGATCAGCTAAAGCAGAATAACGTATTCTAGCTTAATTGCTTATTGGATGGTAAGAGTAGGTTTCACTAGAAATTTGACAAAATACCTTATTTTACACACAGTGTACTGAGTAACACCACTAACATATTTTTTTAAAACCTCTTTTTTGGGGGGGGGATTTTTCTCATTTTAATTGCAAAGCAGCACTGAAGAGTTCACACTTTGTGGCTCAAAACCCTCTCAGAGGAGCTGTGCAGCTTGGGGGAGTTTGCTGAACTATTTAAATATCAAAAAGTAGCATTCAATACTGCAAAGTATGTTTCTATCTGCAATACAGCCAGCCTGAAATAAAACCCGAAGTGGGGCAAAACTGCCTAAGAACACAAGATAACTCCAGAGTTGTGCCTTCTTCACCATTGCTGTTGAGTAGTTTGTTGACATTTTATTTTCCTGGCTGTAATTTGGACTAGGTTTGAAGCAGCTGTACCCTGCACAGGATACAGGCTACAGCAGCATCCTTTTGACCTCACCCATTTTGGTGGAGGCATTTCCAGCCCAGTTTTAGACAGCTGCTTAATTAATATTAAGAGCAGAGCTGAGTAGGTACCACAACAAGAAAAAAGGAAGACTACAACAACTGGAAAAGGATAAAACATTTATTTTTATATCAGCGGACAATCACAACTGAACTCCTCTTACATCAGAACAACAGACAGCTAAAAACCAAATCAACGGTTTTCAAACTGAGACATAATCAGTCAATTCATTAAATGCAGCAGTCTTTCTGTCTTCTCCATTAACTCTTCCCACCACAGAAATGGAGAAATTTGTGCAGCTTGGAGGTTTTCCTCAGAAATTTCTACATATTGGGAACATTTTAAAATGCCTTTAGACTAGTCAGAGTATTTAACACTGCTAGATATGCAAGGATGAAGCATGGATTAGAGCTGACAGTCAGACAATATTTTTAATCAGAATTAGTATTATAAAAATAGCACAGAAATCCATAAAAGGATTAGAGCATTTGAAATGACCCAAGATATTCTCAATGATGAAGCAAGTGTCACTCATGCTCTTTTCACCTATACCAAAGGTGAGCTAATTTGAGTACGCCAAGATTTTTCATATTTTGCTCTAATACCTAATAGCTCCTATCAGAGGAAATGTTCACAGTTCACAAATGCTAATTAATTAAGTTCTGAGAGATAAGAAGGCATCAGTATATCAGTTATCTCAAAGTCCAAAATCTTTAAGCCAACTGATGAATGGAATGAAAAGAACGTAGCCCGGGAACTCATCTTCTTGGTTCCTTACACTGACACTCAATTTGCTGCCCCTTCCAGATTTGCCAACACATGCATAGAAAAGGCCTATTTCCTGGAATAACTCCAAGCTCCCCCTAAAGCCCCCTTCAACAGAGCCATGTCCCTCTCCCAGGCAACAGCAGAAGTTTTTGAGCTGGTAGAAAGTGTGGGTTCAGAAGTGAATTGAGAACTGTGTGAACATCCCCAGGCAGGAGCAGGTCAAGGGTTCAGTCTCACCAAGCATCCATGGAGGCAGAACAGAAGACAAGTGGACAGATGAAGAAAGGCTTCTTAGCAGTGACAGTATTAGGTATGATTAGTGGGGGTGATATGTGTCACAAATTCATTATCACTTGGAGTCAAAGACAAGCCTGGACATTTTCCCAGCAGGTTTATTCCACGTGCACTGTTGATCACTGGCCTGAATAAGGACAAAGCAATAATTCCTGTAGTGCTGGATTTGCTGATTGAAGCAAGGAGGGTTCGTCACTGCAGGGATTGAATGGGATAAGCATGTCTCCCTTTCTGGCTGTAGGATGGGTGCATTACTCTGTTCCAAAGGGCAGGCAGGTATGTGCGTTAAATCGTAAGCATGCTTCTTATATCTGACCGCTGTTTGCTAGGCACAAAGAAGCACTATTTTAGAGGTTGAAATGCCTAGCTGATTGGATTGAGCCTCTCAGAGCTTCAGTAATAAAGTCAACGACTGGTCTGAAATAACTCCTCCTGATCTCAATGCTCAAATCCTTCCATGAAAGCCACCACTGTAGGTTCTCTTCTTCCTTTTTGTCTTAGGCTAACACAGGGTTTACTTCGCTGTCTAAGCTATGAAGTCTTCTGTGACAAGGGCAGATCCAGACTGAACAGGCACCTTTGACTCTGCAATAGTCCCATTCCCTGTAACTCTTCATGTCTCTTCTCTGGATGAAGAAAGTTAAAGACGGCCTCTTCCCACACATGTTTTGTCTCCAACAGTAAGCTAATACACATCTTCGATCTGACAGTACTTGGCTGCTGCCAGGCATAAAAGTTTTGCCCTTTTCTTGGTTAGAATCTGCTTTCATGTAAGCAGCAGGTAACTAGTGTCATGTATTCATGCATTGTCTGAATAGCCTTTGAATCACAGAGGTAGTAGAGGCAGCCATAATAGTAACTTCTCTAACTCTGGTATTAGTATTTAGTAACATCTAAATCATCTCTTAACTTTTCTTTTTGCCTCGGTAAAAAGCAAATGAACTTAGAGCCATTGCCAAGCTTTAAGTGGCCTTCCGAGTTAATACTCTGATTTCTTGATAACATAGTCAGCTAATGAAGACCATGCAGAAAAGTCTGAACAGTATTTGCATTATTGGATTCAGTTTCAGCATCTTTGCCCTATACATAAAAAGATTAAAAGGTTTTAAGAACAGGATGTGTCACACAGGTAACTACACTGATTTTCAATCTCTGCACAGGTAACAATCATCAACAGTTAGCCTTTTGAGGAATATCTGAGGTTGAAGTTGTTTTCCCAGTTTTAAGAACTTTTCTGAGGGTATGTACAACACCCCCTCCCTACACCATGACATGTGAAATAGGCAGGAAGAGTGAAGAATCATAGAATCATAGAATTATTTAGATTGGAAAAGGTTTTTAAGATCACCAAGTCCAACTGTTAATTTAAGACTGCCAAGTCAACCACTAAACCATGTCCATGAGTACCATATTTACACAACTTCTAAATACTTTCAGGGATGGTGACTCAACCATTCCACTGGACAGCCTGGTACAGTGTTTGGCAACCCTTTATGTGAAGAAATTTTTCCTAATATCCAATCTAAACTGCAACTTGAGGCCATTTCTTCTCACTCTATGACTTGTTACTTGGACAGAATGACACCCACCTCTTTGCAACCTCCTTTCAGATAGCTTTAGAGAGCAATGAAGTCTCCTCTGAGCTTCCTCTTCTCCAGGCTAAACAACCTCAGTTTCCTCAGCTGTTCCTCAGAGGACTTGTCCTCCAGACCTTTCCCCAGGTCCGTTGCCCTTCTCTGCACAAGCTCCAGCATTTCAGTGTCTGTCTTGCAGTGAGGGA
>NW_010224904.1:0-21720 GCF_000690775.1 Eurypyga helias
CCTCCACTGGAGGAGGGGGGGAGGGGTGTGCAAGCGGCTTCATGGTATCTTATTGCTAGCCAAGGTTAAACCATGACAGTCCTGGAGCAAGCCTTGCACCGAACTGCTCTCAGGGCACCGAGGGAAAGCCTGTGCGTCTCCGTGAGTGCCCGCCAGTCCTGCGGACAGAAGACCACATTATGCTGCGACCATGTTGTTAAGAGCTTACAGATGTTTTCATACAGTTCTCATAGTTCAAGGAAGCATTAGGAAAAGGGGGATAATCACAATGTCTGTATTGTAATTAATCCAAATAGCATCCATCACTAACACTGAGGTCCATGAAGTTCTCCCAAGTAAAGGCTAGCACAGCGAAACCCAAAGAGCTTGCCCTGCAAGCGATACAGGTTCACTGCCTAAAGCCTAACACAACCAAAGGTGTCTGGATGGATCCCACCTCTCTGAAGGACAAAGGCATCAGCGTGGCTACAGGCAGCTTCAGCTAAATCCGAGTACTCCCTTGTTTCCAGAAAAGCATATAATAATAGGCTAGAAGCTGTAATACTCTCACAGCCACAGGGGTTTATAGAAGCAAAGCAACATTTGTAGGAAATGGTAACATACTTCATCATATAAATAGTTAGCACAGTTACAAAAACTATTTAATCCCTCCCTTTCCAGAAGGAACTAAATGATGAAAAGCTGCTACCGCTGTGCACAAACCGCTTGGTGCAACATACAACACATAGAGCATCCTCTTCTTGAGTCTGTCAGCTGCTCCTGTGCCTGGCACCGGTATTTCTTGCGGCCACAATACTTCCAGCACATGCTGGAGGGCTTCAGAAAACAAACCCGAGGGGCCAGCCCGCGACCTGCCCACGATCGGATCCCACATGGCTCTGTTACACACGGTGCTGGGCGTACAGCACCAGGCGGCTGCTCACGTGCCACCTACAAGGCAATAAATGGGGGTGGCATAAATTGCCAGCTAGTGCCTTTCAGTCATTGCTCACGTCTGTTGTGGTCGGCTTCCAGGATGGCCAGAGCTTCTGACCCCTCCTCACAGAGACCAAAGAGCAGGTCTCACCTTGCCCAGCAAGGGGCTGGTGGCTCCCCAGGCCACCCCCAGGCTTGAGACAACCCTTCCCTGCCCACTGTCCCTAGGAAGTCCTTCACCTTCAGCTTGGCAGGAGCCCACACTTGCTGAGGGCATTGCTGATGCACAACCACGGGCGTACCTTCTCTCGAGAAATTAACCTGTCCAGAAAAGGCTGACTGTAATTGCTTTCACCAGAGATCGTGATGGTTAAATGGCACGAGAAGAGACAGCGCCTGTGTAAGCCAATTAAAACGGTACTCAAAGCTGATGTTAAGTCCCTCAGCTCAGGGGGGGGAAACCCTGCAGCTTGAAGGGGCTTTTGTGCTCGAGCAACCCATATTTCCATCCCCTGCACTGAGATTTTCTTTTTTTATTTTGCTTTCATTTTGTCATTCCACTGCTGAATTCTTTGAAACGCTGTGGCATGTACTTTTTTAATCAACTCTGCTACCACAATAAACCAGCACACTATCACCAGTCCAACTGGAGGGGTGTTACTGGGGAGGATTTTGTTTTCTTGTGATAAAACCGAAGTCGGAGACTCGATAAGGGACCCAGCACGGCATCACACTGCCAAGGCGTGATGGGTTTACGAGCTTCAAAACAGGGCTGGATTAGAGGGAAAAGAAACAGGAGTTCACATGTCTGATCAAAGAAAGAAAATGCCTGCAGAGATACGAAATTTTATCTTCAGAGGAACGCAGTCACCTCAGGACAGAGATAAGGGCTTTGGGAGCCGTGGAGAAAGAAAGAGCGAGGCAAGAGCAGGCTGGCAGCGAGCTGCCACCCACGGCTCATGTGCCATGGCACCGCTTCACCGACCCCCCTCCTTCCTAAAACCGGGTATGGCGCTTAGGGTGCTTTTCCTACAGCATATACACCACCTCCCTCATCAGGAAAATCTGTGACTTTTCTCGAAATCTGAGACTTCTCAGGCAGATTCAGCAGGGAATTAATTTTCGGATGATGCCTTTTTCAAGACATCGAAGAGATTCCTGAAAGCGAGCCTTCATCGCTGACTAGTTTTCTTGGGTGTAAGTCCAGGTGGTCCAGATCACTTGGCTAGTTTGGCTAATAAAACTCCCCAAAATAAAATAGGGCTGCATGTCTTATAACTGGGTACCTGGCGCTCTCCCTGCTTTGACACATCACCCAGTCGAGACTCGAGTAGAGAGGCGCAGGCCCTACTCACAGCGTTGCAAGACAACATTGCTCTTTGCCCCCCTAATGAGCATCCCCTCTTCCTGATGTACAGGAGCGACACATCAGCCTGGAGAAACCTCTCCTGCTCCCCTAAGTCTGCCTTGCCTTTTATATTGTCTGGGACAAGCATAGTCCACTGCTCTGTTCTGCTTGTACCAGAACCCAGCCTGGTCATTAAATGCCCAAATAAATAATTCATAGCAAGTACACACAGAAACTACTACCTTAGGAATTCCAAATAACCAAATGGTGCAAGTACACAATAACTGCAATTATACAAATCCTACAATGCAAATTTTTTACCCTGCATTATTGCATACAAACATTCAGATGTAAAGGTCAGAAAAGCAAATAGGTCACATTTCTCATCCTAGCTGGGAGGATGCCTCATTTTAACATCTTATTTTGGTCATGTAATATTTGAAGTGCGCGGTGATGCTATGAATCATGACCTGAACCGCCACAGCTATCACTCAGGAAAAACTACAAAGCAGAGTTTCAGGGGTATCGCACGCAAGCTATTAAAGCAGGTTATTTTCAGACAGGCTACTAAACAAGTTCATAAGTGGTGATGTTTTATGACTTTCCTCAAATTAGGACCAAAAAAAGTTTAATCCAGCTGAAACTCCAAGTGACAACAAGGAAGAGAACAGGGAGCTACGTCTCTTTTTTGAATGCTGCTATTCACCAGATAAAAGATAAAATCTTAGACGTGAGTATGTGTACTATAAAGTGCTACTGATGTATGGCTAATACTTCAAAGCCAAATTTCCATGACTGACGTGAACAGCACTCTCCCTGCAAACACTGAACAGCGCGGCGTTATGTCAGCCCGGCCCTCTACTTGGCAGCATTTTTGTGGGATCAGGCCACGCTGCAGAACGTCACTTGCCCTCACCTCTAGCTTCTAAGTTCTGTCAAATACTTTTTGTTGCAGCTATTGTGAGTTTAACAGTCTCCATAACACTGTAGTTTCGTGCATTCCCACTTACAAAGAAAAGCTGTATTTACACCACCAACAACGAACAATTCCATATAGACAACCTTACATTAAGAGCAATATTCACTTTGATGTGAAGTGTTTCACTATATAGGAAGGAGGAGCCTTAATATTCACTCAATTTCAGTTGTCTCATTCCTTCTCAATATAAAAGCTATTCAGCTGGTTACGAGGACTTCTTCAGCATACAATAAATAGTCCTTTCTTGGTAACCAGTTCATTGTTAGCAAGAAAAAGGCATTTTTAAGATCAACAGTTCACATCTTTTCTATTGTTTAAATTTATCAGCAGGTTTTGTAACATGGCAGAATGCTACAGTAATTTTCCTTTGGAAACTATGAGTTTTATTCCAAGTATTCAAGGAAAAAAGATTGGCTATCCTGAGAGTTTTATCCACACTTAGTGCAACTGCAGGAAAGTCTGCACTTCGAAACCCTCAATAACACAATTAGAGGTTAATGTAACATATTATTATACAATTATATATAATATCTGCATAAAATAATGCAGATGCACAGAAAATCCACAGCAGTGCTATTTTCAGACAAATTAAAGAGATCAACACACAAATTTTTCTGGATTATAACATCCTGACAGGGAGGTTAGAAATGTAAGCACATCAAGAACACAATTTGTTCCAAGTACCTACTGAATCCAAAACTGCTCCCCTTGAAGAATTAAGTATCAAAATTATTAATAACCCAACTCACTGATTTTTGACTAAACAATTTACTACACAAGAGGAATAACTTTAAATTTAAATCACTTCCTATCTAGACACTCACCTTGTGAAACACCATAGAATTAACCACAAGCTTAAAGGAGAATTACAGCTTGTATGTGCTTCTAAGCAAATGCCAAAAAAAAAAAAAAAAAGACATTAGTAGTTTTAGCTCTAGCTTGTAATCGTGTGTTGAAAATAACCTCTCTCCTTAGGAGAAATGCTTTTGGCTAAAAGCAAGCCAGGGTATTCTGTGCATTGAAGCCACACACTCACTCATCTTCTGGCCACATTTTTATTTTCACTTTAATAAAAACCATACAATTCTGAGTAAAATCAGTTAAAGTGCTCGCTGGGAAGTGGAAAACTTTATACTGCCCAAATCTTTGCTTTGTTAGGAAAGAAAGTAAGTCCACAGAAAGGCCAACTCGGTTTGAAATATATTTGTATGCTCAGATTTTAACTTCCAAGGAACAGAAGAACTACAACAGCGTTGATGCAATTGTTTCAGCAAAACCAGGAGGACACGACGGAAGCAATTGCAACCTTACAGAATAGATGTGAAGAGTGCATGCATGGTTTAATACATTTAAATAAAAAACATTCTGCACTCTGAATCAAGCCGTAGTTTTGCCATGAAGTACTTTGTACAATCCACCAGCACAACCACGTTGAGCCTGGCTTTCTAGGCAAGAAGGAGGTTACTGAAGGAGTAGCCAGGTTCGTGCGGAAAGATCAGGCCTTCAGCTGCACCGAGCGAGAGAAGCGCACTTGGAACGCTGCTAACCAAGGTCAGCATAGATGCTTAAGGCAAGGTGTGTTTATACCATCCTTAGAGGTAACGTTACAGCTATGGTTTTTCTGCTCTAAGACATTGAAGAACGGTTGCAATCTTCCTGCAGATGACTCCCCAGATTTAGGAGGGCTGTCCTCAGAGATCATTTTCAACATAAGCCAATATAATTAAAACAGATACTGCAAAATAACCCCAGTCCAACCCCTTTTCTCCTACCTCATAAAACATATACAGGGAAAGCAGTGTAAGTCCAAGGTTGTAGACCACTAGAACACCCCTGCATGAGAACGGCTGCTTATTCCGCATGTACTTTGGTCCTAGCCATACGATTAGTAAGTACAAGACTGAGAAGATAAAGGTAGGTGTATAGTTCTCCAGAAGAAGCCATCCTTTTACTCTGGGGTCTGAAACAAAAACAAAACATACAAACACTTAAGATTTTGTAAGGGGAAGAGTTCAATGCATCCAGAAAAAGCTGCACCCAAAATGCTTCCAATACCAGAGAAAGACTAAGGAAGAGCAGCAAGCCCCTTCATTAAGGGCCACATTGCTAATTACAAACAAACTTTGCAAACAACAACCTTTTAGTTACACAGTTGTTAATGAAAGCAGAAATAATTCTCTTCCTAAGGCAAAAATAATCTTAAATTGTTACTGCTATTATTTTCAAATAGTCATTACCATTCAGAACCATTGTCCATCCTAAATACCACAGATGATCTTAAATTATAAAGAAAAGCTTCAACGACCCTCTCCCCCTTTTTCTCTCAAACCAACCTTTCCTGACAGTACACACTTATTTCCTCACAGAGCCAGCAAAGCTAAGAGTGAAGCTGATACCTTCTGGGTTATTGGTGGATGATCCTGATAATTATTTTCTAATCAATACTAAACCAATTAGACTTACTATGTGCTACTCAGAAAGATTAAATTTTGGCATCCTTGCATGAGCAAGACACAGAGCAGCCAGGCCAGTATGGCTAACCAGTCCGGTTGGCGACATATCGACTGCTCAGGAAAATCACATAAGCCACCCCAAACGAGAGGATTTCAGGGGAACACTTGGGACAAGTGTGTGATCCTTTTGAACCTCAACTGTGTCATCCACACCCAGCAATGGCACAATATTTCTCTCCTCTCACTAAAGTCAGCCCAAAGGATTGAAACCATAAATGAACAACTCAAGTATTGCTGGCATTCACAGCCCCAGCTTAATTTTAAAGGAGTCATATGTGGATTCTGAATGTAAGAAATGAGGCGTTAAAATGTAGGTTGGGAAGTAGTTAAGAAAGCTGGGGAATCGTTTGGATTTGCCACCTTTATGGGTCATTACATGGTTCATGGGAGTTGAAACTACATGATGTTTAAGGTCCCTTCCAACCTTCCAACCCAAACTACTCTGTGATTCCATGATTATTTTGAGACAAGGCAAATATAGGCCATCTGCCAGCACTAGAAATACATTCTGTCAGAACATCCAGACTAATTTAAATGGGCTAAGAGAGGAGGAACAAAGGCAAACAGAAAACACTTGGAAGGAACAGAGGCTTGTTCCACCTCTTGCGCGCTTTGTCCTGTGAGGAAGCGGTACCACCACCGCAGCTTCACTTGGACAAGGAAAGAGGTAGAAAAGACCCTCCTGAAGCAATTGGGGGAAGAAAGCACATGGCACTGAGCAGCACTGCTATGCACTCACTGTACGGGATGCTGACATTTAATCCCCCCCCGCGTCAGGACCAGGAGGAACAGGGCCATCCCTACCTTAGCTGGAAGCCCTCATCGTGAGGCCACCACCGATCCCAGTCCCACTGCCTCTCCCTTCCTCGTGCTTATCAGGATTGCTGTTTTCCACCTTTAGACATTTTCCCAGTGAAAAAACTTCCAAAACCATTGTTTCGTTAAAAGAAATGGTTTCAAAGAAGTAATGTTTTCAAAAAACTACCAATCTTTTTCAGGAAAAAATTCCTTAGCAGTCCTAGTTATGAGGGCAAGAGTATTTTTATTTCATCAAATTTATATTTTAAAAAATACTTTTTAAAATAAAAGCTATTATTAAATTATTTTTTAAATGGCAGCAAATATCTGAGTGAGATAAGTTATTCACCAAGTGATGTAAGTCGTTCACTTGACTAACAACATGACCTTACTGCTAATAAGGAGATTAGGACCTAAGACTGTCAGAGCTGAAAAATTAGTAGCTCTTCAGGTGAAAAGATCAGAAGCTTTAAGTAAACTTTTTTATTTATTACAGACTCATACATTGTGATGTTCTGCACATATAAAAGAAAGTAGTCACCTGTCAGTGTCAGGATGTTAGAGGAAAGCTGTTTCTTATGCTCTAGTATCTGCACTTTAATATCAGTTTTATTTATGTATTTTATTTTGGACAAATCTTACCTCTGGGTCCAAGCCAAACATCAAGGTAGCTATTGATTGTTTTATCCAGAAGTTCCATTCTACAACCTATTGAAATGGACAGAAGAGAAGGAAGTTAGTTCTTCAGCTCACGAAAATAGTTTAGTCACCTGAATGCATCTGTTAGGGTTAACAAAGAAAACACTAATATGCAACAACTGCAGCGGCCATACTGGACATTACCAGCATAAAGTACATCAAGCTTATTCTAGTCTCAGAGAGCCACTGGTATAAGAGCAGTATTTCCCATTTAAGTATCTAATCATGGATCTAGATACGCAGCAGCTTAAAATAATGAGTTCAGGTGAGCCTGATGTTCGTTTTAATTCTTTATTTTGTAAGTGCAAATACAGGATGACATCTTGCAAGATCCCTCCGCGAGGAGGAGGATTGGACCTTGAGAAAGGCAGCAACATTGAAATTCTCAAATAAGGACTATGAAGCTTTTTTAACAAAGAGCCTCGAGTAGCTGGCAACGCTAGCTGGGGAGGAGGGGAGGGAAGGGGGAAAAAAGGGAAAACTGGCTCTGCTATCACTTTCGCAGATCGCTGACTGATTAGAGCTCTGATTAACAGCCCATAAAACCAAGAGATCAACAGTCACCGAGTGACAGGGAGGGCTGCAGAGGCAAGGGAGAAAACACTGCGGTTCGTGGCATGAGCATCTCCGGTTCCAGAAACTGCTCGCTGGCAAGACATCACCAGATAAACTCATCCAACACCAGTGCAGTGGAGCGATCCCAATGTCACCTGTCAGCTCCTCACACGGCCAGCATTTATTGGTAGCACCAGGTCGCTGTACCTCCCTAAGGTTAAAGCAGGAAAGAAGTAGCAACTTTCCATGAGCGGGGAGAAACGTACACAAAGCTGTTCTCAAGAGAAGGGGAAGTAGTTTTCTTTCTGACTGAGAAAAAAAAACAACGAACAAAACACCCCACCACCCTTCCAATTTCCTCTTTTCTATATCCAGAACTCTACCGAACTTTCACTAAAATAATTTTATCCAGTTTTCACTTCTTGGTGTTTCTCCCTGCCAAAGCACTCATATCAACAGCAATTTTCAGTTATGGGGAAATAACGTTAAGTGACACGTAAGCTGTCAACATGCCCGCAGCGCAAACCCAAACAATTACGCAAGTTTACACGTAGCTGTTAACAACAAAAAAGTTCATCTCTATTTTTTTCAGCTCTACCTAAAGAAACATCTCTCTACCATCTGTGAAAATCCTGCCTCTTGGGGATTTCTGATTTACACAAGTAAAATGAATAGGAGGTCCTCTGGTTTTAGCCAGCTGAGACCGACATCTCAGTTTCTTCTGATTCCTGCAAGAAAAGCCAAGCTGAATGCAAACTATATCCTCTATCCCAGCCCAAAGCAGGACGGGGAGCCACCTGGTCCCCACAGGGGCTTTGACTTCCCAAAGGACCAAGAAAATACAACACACATTGCATATGTGCATCTACATCCCTTCCACCGCAGGGGTCTAGGCAGAGGCTGACACGCTCAGCGAGGATTTCTGGCTGCACCCCCAGCCCATCCTTTCCTGCCTGGCTCTTGGGAACATGCACAGAAGAGGACATCAAGTCTTGGTACCACTTTGGACTACACACAGGCACAGAAACTTCCCTGGAATCTGGTCACCAGGCACAAACAAAAGACTTTGATTAAAATAACAAGGAGTGTTAAAAGTCTTTTGTACAATCCACCAGCACAATCACATTACCCTGATTCATACCAGTTTTATTTTCAGACTGAAGCAGCCCAGTAAGTACACACTTCACAAGAAGGTGCATTTTGGGGGTTACATCACTTCACCAGCTATGACACACAAACTGTGAGCACTGCAGGAACAGCCACAGCACTGGCACGCTGGTGTCCCAGGAATAAGGAAATTTAACCAAGAAGCCTACACTGTGCTACCAGAAGCATGAACATCAGGAATACTGTGAGAAATGTGTATATCCAAGGAAAATAAAGCTATCCAGAGCAAGCTCTTCTTTTTCCTTCCCACCTTTCCTATTTTTTCTTAATCTGTCAGCTATTAAATATCACCAGGAAAAGCACTCCCCAGTGGATAATTCATTTTGTTGCTTGAAATCGCCACTTACTCAATTTGCTTGTCGCTCCTTTGATCCGGTACCAATTGATTTAGTTAGGCAGCACTGCATCATCCAATAACCCAGCATCCTCACCTGACTTCAACTCCCTTTTTTGTTGAGGAAGACTTCAGTTTGACTCAAAAATAAATGTTCATTAAACAAAAATATACAAAAAAGCTCAATTCAGAACTGAATTCCTACGTACTGCTGTTTGCTGGACACTGAAAATGCAGATATCTAAATGAAACAATTAACAAAGCAGAAACAATCTCTGCCTAGCTACAGCAAAGACAGCAAGAAATGAAACTCCCTGTTCAACCCTTCCATAAAACTAGAAGAAAAACTCAGTCCCCAAGAGGAGGAGGCTTTCTGCAGAGGTCTCAGCTTTCTTGGGCTGCTACCCCAAAGCATCTTTTTGTGCCAGCGTTATCAGACAGCAGACTGTAAAAGGCACAGCGAAGGAAGAACCACTCCTGGTGTCGATTTCCAGAATTTGCAGAAAAAGAAATTGTTTCAAAAGGAACTCATTTGTGTAACAGAAAAACAGAGGGAAACAATCTGCTTTTGTTCCAGAGGGGGTCATGTGAAAATGCATCAAGTCTCCTGCCAACAGCCACACAACATTAAACACTGCTTCAACGACAGCAACTACAAGGGTTCTTTTTAAATTAGAATAGTTTCCCAATTCAGAGGAAAATCAAGTCCCAGAAAAATTAAACCAGTAGCCATTTGAAACACTGTAATCTGCGTGTTTCCTAAGACTGAAAGTAAGCAAATTCACAACTGACCACACACACAAGCAGATCACTACCTCCACTCCTTGACCTAGAATTCACCCCACGGCAAGACACACTATTCATAGGATCACAGAATCATTGAATAGTTTGGGTTGGAAGGGACCTTTAAGGGTCATCTAGTCCAACCTCCTGGCCATGGGCAGGGACACCTTCCACTAGACCAGGTTGCTCAGAGTCCCATCCAACCTGACCCTTAATCTTTCCATGGACGGGGCTTCTACCACCCTTCTTGGCAACCTCTTCCAGTGTTCCACCATCCTCATTGTAAAAAAATTCTTCCTTATGTATACTCTAAATCTACTCTCTTTTAGTTTAAAACCATGACCCCTTGTCCTGTAGCAACAGGACCTGCTAAAAAGTTTGTCCTCACCTCTCTTATAAGCCCCCTTCAAGTGTGGAAAGGCCACAATAAAGTCCCCCCGGAGCCTTCTCTTCTCCAGGCTGAACAAGCCCAACTCTCTCAGCCTGTCCCCATAGCAGAGGTGCTCCAGCCCTCTGAGCATCTTTGTGGCCTCCTCTGGACTCGCTCCAAGTGGTCAATATCCTTCTGATGTTGAGGGCTCCACAGCTGGACGCAGCACGCCAGGTGGCGTCGCACCAGAGCAGAGTAGAGGGGCAGAATCCTCTCCCTCGACCTGCTGGCCACACTTCTCCTGATACAGCCCAGGATACGGTTGGCTTTCTGGGCTGCCAGCGCACACTTCCGGCTCCTGTTCAGCTTTTCACCCACCAGGACCCCCAAGTCCCTCTGGGCAGGGCTGCTCTCAATCCCTTCATCCCCCAGCCTGTATTGACACTGGGTGTTGCCCCAGCCCAGGTACGGGACCTTGCACTTGGCCATCGGACCTCATGAGGTTCATACAGCCCCTCTTCTCAAGCTTGTCCGTGTCCCTCTGGATGGCATCCCATCCCTCAGATGTGACAACCACACCACTCAGCTTGGTGTTGCCGGCAAACCTGCTGAGAGTGCACTTGATCCCACTGTCTATGTCACTGATGAAGATATCAAACAGTACTGGTCCCAATACAGACCCCTGAGAGACACCACTTGTCACTGATCTCCATCTGTACATTGAGCCATTGACCACTTCCCTCTGGATGCAACCATCCAAACCAATTCCTCATCCACTGAACAATACACCCATCAAATCCATATTCCTCCAATTTAGAAAGAAGGATGTTGTGTGGGACCATCTCAAAGGCCTCAAGGAGTCCAGATACATGACATCCATAGCCTTATTCAGTACCTACGGTCAGAAAAAAATCAAACCCAACCCATTATGGCACACATTGCTTTTTAAAACAGGTACCTCTATATACATATACACTGGTTATTTTCTTTTCCTAATTTGCTTTTCTTCAACGGCCAGGAAAGAAGTCATCCTCTCTGCTACTGAATTTTACAGTGCAGTAAGGCCCCTGAACACCAGGACAAGCTGGATGAGGGTCTGGAAGCAGTCAGGCTTACAACCTGAAAGATGCTTTACTCCTTCAAGTCCAAATATTTACCCCAGGAAAACACATATCTGATGTTTCAAACAAAACAAAATTACTTGACTTCCAATACTGCAAAACAAACATAATCATAGAACCATAGGATGGTTTGGGTTGGAAGGGACCTTAAAGATCATCTAGTTCCACCCCCCCTGCCATGGGCAGGGACACCTTCCACTAGACCAGGTTGCTCAAAGCCTCCTCCAGCCTGGCCTTGAACACTTCCAGGGATGGGGCATCCACAGCTTCTCTGGGCACCCTGTTCCAGTGCCTCACCACCCTCTCCGGGAAGAACTTCTTCCTGATATCTAATCTAAACCTCCCCACTTTCAATTTAACCCCGTTACCCCTTGTCCTGTCACTACAGGCCCTTGTAAAAAGTCCCCCCCAGCTTCCCTGTAGCCCCTTCAGGTACTGGAAGGCGACAATAAGGTCTCCCCGGAGCCTTCTCTTCTCCTTGCCCCAACAAGACCTAGCCCCATCATTAAAATATTGCCTTTTCAAAAATCCTCTGGATTTAGACAGACAGGGTTTTTTTTTGACATCCACAGAACATTTTGCACCCTTGGTCCACTCCTGGCACTATAAGCTGGGGCATGCACTACGTTCCAGAGGCCATCCATGTGTTTGGGCAGAAGATGAGAGTTCTGCCCTGCTGCTCAGTCTGGGCATGGATGGCCCCTGTGCTCCTCAGTGCGGCAGCCAAAAATATAGGCCAAAGGCTACACAGAAATGTGCTTTTCTTGCAGCATATATTTATTTTTAATTTATTTATAAAAGTTTTTAATACAGGCTACCAGCAGTGGCAGCTACCAGCAGTGACAACCTGCTCTTCTAATGCACATCACTACTCTCTGAGGAAAGGGCTACTAAATACAGGAGTATTTTACCAGCTCCTTCCCTTCAGAGGAAATCCTCTCCTACACTTTTCACAGAAAACACATTCTGGGGACTTTTTGCCAAAAAATGTGATTTAAGAATTCTTGGTCACATTTTAATGTTGTTTCTTGAGTGTCTTCTTAGAATAATGTCAGGTTCCAGGTGCAAAGGTAAGGCGCGAAAATATAAAGGTTTGTCCCGTGTCCCATGCCACCCTTTTTAGGCAAGCCAAACAGCAGCAACAAAACATTTTGGGCTGAAAGCTCAAAGCACTGGGAGCCGGCTCCCTTTCAGCAATCCAGCTCTCACCCTGCTGCTCGAGAACTCTCTGAAACAACGGATCCTAGCTTTCACATTTAAGTGCCTGAACTTGAGTAAAAAAAAAAATAAAATCCCCAAAATAGGCATCTAAATAATCACGCTGGCTTCCGAGAGCAATGCGCCGTCAGGCCTGGCTATTCAGCCTTCTTGGAAAACAGCCACTTTCTCTATTCTTAAATTAGGATTCGAAGCCTAATTTAGAACTCTCTGAAACAACGGATCCTAGCTTTCACATTTAAGTGCCTGAACTTGAGTAAAAAAAAAAATAAAATCCCCAAAATAGGCATCTAAATAATCACGCTGGCTTCCGAGAGCAATGCGCCGTCAGGCCTGGCTATTCAGCCTTCTTGGAAAACAGCCACTTTCTCTATTCTTAAATTAGGATTCGAAGCCTAATTTTAGGCACTTGATTTTGGAAATCTTGAACTGTGTTTTCTCGTTCAAGTGATGTTTCCCAGTCCCTGACACTGACTCCTGTTTTCCCTCCTCCAAAGTACAAACTAACCCTCCTCCAAAAACACAACGATCACGCTGCTGTTTGCTGGAACTGCAAACGCTCAGCTGCTTGAGAACTGGAAGACAGCATCGATAATCAAAGCTGTCAACCATTTTCTGTCCATTTTCCAAAGCTGCCCAGTTTCTCCTTTCCATTCCCAAAACCATAACTGCCCCTTGCATGTATTCCCTTTGCCTTTCAACTTGCTCCCAACCCCAAATTCTTTTTTTTTTTTTCCCTTTTTGAATACCTTCATAGGTCCCGAACATGCTTGATCTTAGCAATAAAAAGGAGTTCAGCATAAATCATAGTCCATATTGACCTGCAAGCGAAAGTACATTTATTTTATGGGAAACCAGGTGAAGTATGAGTGCTGCGGATTTTGCACTTTAGTTTTTTTAAAATGCAAGAAACTATTTTTAAACTTTATTTTGTAACTGTATCTCTAGCAAAGCGATGCGGATTTTTTGGCCCACCTTGCATCAACGGCAAATCTTCCAGCCTGCTGCTGACTCATCGGGACCCACAGTGCTGAGCTTTCACGCTCACCGGCAGCACCAGTGTAAGGAATTTTAGAAATAAATGATTTGTACAAAACTCAGGGAAGCGTAAAAAAACACAGGACAAAGGAGAGAAGCTAGTCTCAAACGGTTTAACCTCAATGGTATTTCAAAACATTCGAAAATGCGGGCGGTAAAGGAAGACTTTGCCCAGTTAACTAGGAGAATAATTTCATGCCATTGCTTTTCCTGTCATTCCACCCCCCCCAAATCCTTCAGTAATGATTACCTTCATGCACAAACACAGTTGGGGTAATCAAAGTATTTTACAGAACAGAAACACAGGAAAGAATACCGCAAAATGGAGTAACTAACTGTGCTCAACACCCAATACCTCATTAAATCAGAATCTAATAATCTTCAAATGGGTGAGTTAATACAAATCATAGGTCCCTGCAGTTTTATTCACTTTTTCAGCAGATCTAAACTACCTCAAATCTGAGCGTTCCAGAACTAGGACTTTCACCTACATTTCATCCCCTTGCAGTCAACCGTTCTTGCTGCGCCATTGGATAACATCAGCCAGAAAAAAAACACCGACAGCAATGGCCAAGCAGGAAGAGCAAATTGGAAGCAACCACACGAATGCACCCATGGAAGTACTAAGAATCGGAGGAAAATCATAGAATGGTTTGGGTTGGGAGGGACCTTAAAGACTATCTGGTTACAACCCCCCCGCCATGGGCAGGGACACCTTCCACTAGACCAGGTTGCTCAAAGCCTCATCCAGCCTGGCCTTGAACACTTCCAGGGATGGGGCATCCACAGCTGCTCTGGGCAACCTGTTCCAGTGCCTCACCACCCTCTCCGGGAAGAACTTCTTCCTGATATCTAATCTAAACCTCCCCACTTTCAATTTAAACCCATTACCCCTTGTCCTGTCACTACAGGCCCTTGTAAAAAGTCTCCCCCAGCTTCCTTGTAGCCCCTTCAGGTACTGGAAGGCTGCAATGAGTTCTCCACCTCCTTTCCATCCCAGAAGGATGCATCCAGCATCAAGCTACACATAACCCTGTGCAGGTTTCAGCTGGGATAGAGCGAGCGGCTGTGTGGTACTTAGTTGCTGGCTGGGATTAAACCACAACATCCCCCCAGCAGCAGCAGATCTGGCATCCCTCAGCGCTACGGTAAAATGCTTTTTGAAATTTGCAGGAAAAAGCCTGCATTTTCCTGGAATAAAACGTTTGAGGGGGTACCCCGTGCCCGGCTGCTGCGCCCGTACCCCAGCGCTGTGATACTGGAGACTCCCTCGCCGCTGCCAGCTTACAGCACATTGCTGTGAGAGTAATAAAGTACAGATTGCAAAAGCATTTACAGAAATAAAACGGGGAGGAAGAAAGGAGAAGCACGCAGGTTTATTCAACTGCTGTGTTTGTAATAGCACGGAACTCTAAAATGTTCAAGCACACTCCACAAACAACTCCCGGCTGGAGATTAAAGAACTGGTTGGGTTTTTGTTTGTTTTATTTAAATGTGAAAGAAACAGAAGAGAGGATCTGTAGCAAACCAGGTTAGATGGAAACAGGGAGAATATGTACATGGCACAAGAGCGACAAGTTGACTTTTCTGGAAGGCAAGCCAAAGCGCAGCATTTGCTATATGGTTTTGCTCCAAATCCCTCCTCCCCAAGCAGTACATGTGTGTTTATTAACAGCTACTACTTTAATCTGAAGCTCCCTCTTTTTTTCAAAAGCTGTGCTGGTATTGCAATTGGGATAACATTGCTAGCTGTAGCTCACAATGGCAAATTAGTCAGAGGAAGCCTGGGAAGCTAAAGAGAGTGAGCTGAGAAGATAAAGGAGTGAAAAGCTAAGTCCTGAGGGCCATAAGGACTTGAGCTTTCATTTCAGGTTTCCTTTCCCTCAGAAAGGCTGAGAGAGTTGGGCTTGTTCAGCCTGGAGAAGAGCAGGCTCCAGGGAGACCTTATTGAAGCCTTCCAGTACCTGAAGGGGCTACAAGGAAGCTGGGGGGGACTTTTTACAAGGGCCTGGAGTGACAGGACAAGGGGTAATGGGTTTAAATTCAAAGTGGGGAGGTTTAGATTAGATATCAGGAAGAAGTTCTTCACAGAGAGGGTGTTGAGGCACTGGAACAGGTTGCCCAGAGAAACTATGGATGCCCCATCCCTGGAAGTGTTCAAGGCCAGGCTGGATGAGGCTTTGAGCAACCTGGTCTAGTGGAAGGTGTCCCTGCCCATGGCAGGGGGTTCAACTAGATGGTCTTTAAGGTCCCTTCCAGCCCAAACCATTCTGTGATTCTATGATTCTCTTATTCAAGTGCCACCTACAAGAAGGTCTGAAAAACTCCTCTTTAATAAAGGGACTCCTCTGATCTCTGTGCACTTCAGTCAACCCAACTTTTTACCTCCAGAAGGGAAAAATAAAGGTATGGTCCCCAAAGCCCTTTTTAATGAACCTTCTTGGTCAAAAGGTTGCATTATCTAACAACAGAGCCGATGAGACCCCAGCCAACAAGTCCAAAGGATGGAGAAGCTAAGTCTTCCGTGACCATTACTAGCAGCAGAGTTCAAGAGTACTGCATAGCTTCAAGACAGTAAGCTTCAATTCACTTTTTTAAATGCCCACATCTCATAATTGCATAATAAAATCTAAAAAGCCCACAGAAACCCTCTTTTCTCCAACACCCCGCAGCAGCACCATTGAGTCTGAGCCCTAAGACAGCATGGCCACCAGCCCTACCCCTTCCCCTGCCAAAACACTGCTGCACTGAGGTCTGAATCCAGGGGACATGACAAGAATAAAACTGAGAGTATAGATCTAAAATTCTTGGTTGTCTTCTTTGCATTCATTAGCTTGACATATGAAAGCTTGCTATCTGACCCATAAAAGCACCTGCAATTCTCTTTCACATGTGAAACACTCTGCAAAGCAAGAAATGGCTGTGTGCAGCTCCCCAGCCAGCAAGATTTAGCCATAAAAAGGCTATCTGGGGTTCACACGCTGACTAAATACAGTGGTTCAATAAAAATTGAGAAATTAGAGGAAGATCATGAAAGCTGAATGTGACAGTTACGAAGACAATGCTATGCCACCTAACACTGCCTAGCACAGGGATAACAGCACACCCAAAACCTGAATTCAGATGCCCTGCTAAGGTGTGTAGCTACAGCCCGTGTTCAGATGGGCAAACAATACTTTTCGAGGACCACTTGTGCTTGGGAAATAAGACAACACTGAAAAAGCACACAAACAAGTCACCCTTAGGCAAGTTACAGTATGTTAAGTATTTGTTCGTGTGCTGACTCTTGTTTCCAGTGAGTGTGGGGTAGTAGCTGGAGTGCTGTGGGGGAAGTAAAATTCCCTGGTGAGCCCTAACACACAAAAATACCTGTAATACACTGAATTAGTTACATTCCTCAGTAAAAGTGAGGAATTTCTACACTTTTATCTAAAGGAAGAAAAGGTGCACACTGCAAATGCACACCACAGCTTGCCTCTCTGACGTTTCTTCATATGCTCAGCCATGCTACAAGAAGGCAATCTTAAACCTTTTCTATTTTCCTGCTGTACCCCGGCAAGACATGAGTTAATCCTGCATGGCTGCAGCTGCACCAGTACTTGGTGCCTTCCTTTTAAGATGCTAAACACCATGCCAGAAAGTCAACCATATGTAGTGAACAGTACTAACAAAGTCAGGCAAGTACAAATGATGGCTAACTTTAAATAGAAGAAGTTACCAAAAATGTGCCTTTTCCCACCATTCTGAATATTAAGGGAAAAAAAAGCCTGTTCTGTACAACTGTTATGCCATGGCATCGTGCTGCTCAGGACAAAACCCTGCTGCTAGGAGCCCTGTTATACCCCTTGCCTTCAAAACAGTACAGAAATAATAGGCTCATCATTCAGAAAAGCAACTACCTTTGAAGATCTAATCACCTTTCCAAAGGATAAATGAGTGAACACTGTGTAAGACAAGATTTTGACCTTGTTTTCTTCCTACCCAGGACTGACAAGGTGTATTGAGAGTGAAGTCTATGTGTCCCGGTAGAGGGGCAGAAGACAATGAGACAGGAGATTCCTTACAGATGCATCAATCGGATCATTCAAGACCCTGCTGCTGGTAGTGTAATTTCTTGTATTTGATTCTTTGTTTTAAGGGGAGAAAGACCAACCAACCAATTAAAAGGAAATATTGTAGTGGTAAAGCTTGGTATGATCTTACCACTGACTGTGAACTTTAAATAGACTACTGGAGGAAAAAAATCCACACTGCCCACACATTTGGCAACTGCCAAGCTATTTTCTACAAGCTCATAATATAAAAAATACAGGCACCTGCAGAAGTCATGTAGGAAATTCCAGCAAAAGAAGCTGGTTTCTTCTAAAATTTAGCCACTGTTTTCTTTCAGTAAAAGGCAACAAATTCCTGGTGCAGTGGAAATCCCACTGCCGTTAAAACCTGTTCCAGCAAAGAACCCAGCTAGACTTGAACCCCAGCTCTAGTGCCAAGGCGCAGAGGTGTTACTACTCTTCCTTCACACTTTCAAAAGCACCGGAGCAAAGGCAGGGTCAGTACTGTAATTCGCTGTAACACATCTGCTTTAAGTACAGAGTCAACCCAATATGCACACGAGCAGTGGGCAAGAAGCTTCATCCCCCACCCTGCAGCTATCCCATCCTCCATGGGGCAGCAGTCCCCTGGAAAAGAGGGCACTAGATGCCCATGGATAACCCTCAGGCTGACAGCCACCACATCGCCTTACTTTCACTTCAACTCCTCCATTCAGCCAGGTCCATAGCTATAAAACCATACCCAGGGTGTGTGTGTGGGGGGGGGGACCAAGAGCAACTGAGAACAGATTTGATGCTGCTCCAAGGGATGCTTTCATTCCTTCCCTTCCCTCCATCCTGCTGGTGGAGTCAAACAGGAAGAAATTGAGGTAGCCCCCCAAAAAAACAACCAAGCAAGATGAGCTTTCAGCAGCCAGGTCCATCCCACCATCTGAGTTACCACAGGAGAAGCACCAGCACGAGGCAGGCATGGGGGTGACAAAGAGGACCTACCTGACTGAAGCTGAGCAAAGCCATGGCGTTACACCTCCAAGAAACCCAGGCCATAGCAGAAAGAATAAGACAAACAAAAAGAAAAAAGAAAGATGCAGATATTTTAAAGCAGAATTCTACAACGCTCTTAAGGCCAAAATAAAATGCATTGCACACATGTCATTTTACACACATATATTTTACGTATACTAGAACCAACAGAATGGTTTTAGTGAAAGTGCGAGCATTGCAGAAATAAGAAGACGTGAAACTACAGAAGATCACACAGGGTAAGTTAATGTCAGTATAACTTACAGAGACTTCTTAAATATAATCGCAACAGCACGAACTAACAGATTATTGCACTGTAAAAGAGCAAACAGCAAAAGAGAAACCCCACACCCTGAAATGTTCAGAATACAGATTTTAAGAGGCATTGCTATGTTTCTGTCCTGAAAACTGCAGGACTAGGGATGGTCTGAAGGCAGGTCAGATGCAAGAGGGCAGGACTCGGGGGGCTGGGAGGGAACGTTAACCATCGAGAGACCCAACAGACAGAAAGCAACGACAGATTTCTTCCCAAAAAAGGCAGCTTGAATGTTTTTTTCAGTCTAAACACAGCACAAGTATTCCAATAGAAACAGAGCTAATGAAAATAAATACACAGAAGATTGAAATAAAAAGCTGAACAGATGGGAAAGATGACCAAAAACTTACTAGACACCGATCAGCCCGCAGCTCTGAGGATCTTAAGACAGAGAAGTATCCCCTTCTAATTCTCAGCCTCAATGCATGTACTGTGAGAAACGATAATCAACAACCTTGCTAGTGATCTGAGACACACCTCCAGTGCTGTAGCCTAAATTTCAATGGGAAGTTTGATTTTCTGATAATACCAAACATTTTTTACGCGTGCCCAAAGCTTATAATTAAATTCATTACATGAGAAAAAAGACATTCCTAGATAATTGGAAAGCGATGTATGCATGGAAAATAAACCTCACAATGCTACTTGCAGCAAAGTGAAAAACGAAGTTACAGCGTAATTTGTAAGCGCTTATAGTTTGCCAGGAGTGAAAGATAGGAAGGAATGAAGTTGCGTTCCATCAGCCACGTTTGCAAAGCAACTCTTTAAACGCTGGACAAAGGACAAGTTCTTTAGCGTCTATAGTAAAGCCCTGTGCACATCTGTTACATGGATCGCAATATATTAAAACTTGCTCAGCAGGTAAACCCAAACCTTTAAATGCTGAGTGCATCTATTTCATACATGTTTTGTACAGACTGCGTAGGACACAGAATGATGCTTCAGGCAACGAAATTGCTTATTCATGTTGGCAGCTCTCTGAAAGTTTCCCCCTCTGGAATCTCGCCGCCACCATGGCTCTATTTTTACTGCATGCTAAAAGCAAAAGTTGCTTTTGTTAAAAAAAAACCCAAAACCCAACCTTTCATGAGCCAATTTTTCAAATATCAAAAGACAATTCTAGTGGTGGGAGGCTGTTTTGCCACAATGTTTTTATCTCCCTGGAATACAAGTCCTCCACACAGATGTGCCATCTCAAAAATAAACAGCAGCGAAGGGACTCTTCATTTACACAGACCTGTTATTCTGGACCAGGGAAGCGAAATGCTCAAGTTCATGGCCTCATGCAGGAAATGGTATGCGGTGGAGGAACAGAGGAAGGAAAAAAATAAATAGACTAGATTTGGTTCATGTTCTTCTCTCACATTAATGACTGAGAGTTTAGGTGGGAATTTGGTAGCGGTCTCAACAGAGTGATGCTGCTGTAAGGTGGGATGATGACTGATGAGGGCTCCTTCATCAGTTCAGCCCAAAACCCAGCCCTGCTCCTCTGTTCTGCAAAATAACCTCCCAGGGTGGTGGGTGAATAAGCTTTTAAAAGGCAAAGCCTGAAAAATAGATACAGAGAGAAATATGAAAGTATGGAAAGAAGCAGCAAGGACAAAGGGGGGAGAGGGTAGGAGCCTCCCGTAACTTCACTGCTAAGCTCCTTCACACGTGCAACTAGCAATTCACTAAGTAAGTGAATGCACTGTAGGTTCAAAGGTCCCCTCCTCCCAAGGCCACACACCTCTCCTCCGGAGGCAACGCAGTACCAAAGGATGTAAAGCACTCAGAGATGACCATTTTTCAGACACTGTAAATGGTGGTTAAAAAAAGGCAACATCCTGGTGTTCTCACCAAGCGTGTCCTTCGGGACTCCAATCTGTATTTTAACAGCTTCTTAAACATATATTTTAAGTCAAAAAATCAATCCCCACAAACGCTTAGAAAAGTGACCTGTGCTGTACGCAACTGATACCCGGGTTGGTGCATGGTTCGAGCGTGACGTGTTGGGTGAAACCAAGAAGTATTCAGTCTGCACAACTGGAAATTCACGATAGCTCTGCAATTGCTCAACTAGCGTTTAGACTTGAATATCTTATCTAAACGAGCTCTGGACTGAATTTAGAAGGAACCAGGCAATTAGATGGGCTTCAAAAAATGAGAGAAAAACCTTTGAAAACAACATTAGCAGTGCCTTCCTGTACCTTAATGCAAGCACTTAGCAGTGGTGATACAACAAGAAATCAATATAAAGTAGTACCAAAGGACGTTATTTTTGTTCTGCAAGGCACAGCCAGACTCGCAGCCTGCTTTTGCTTGCTTCAAAGGGAGATGACGACGGTTTTGAAAGGGCAGAAGCAAGGGTAGGGAAGTTAGAGGTTCCAGGAACATGTCAAGTACAAGTGGAGGACTGAGTATGGCCTCTGGAGAATCACTCAGGAAACCGCTGAAGGCTGCAAAACCAGAGGACAGAGCTACAACCATTTAAACTCTCATGACAAATGGT